>NW_024873536.1:212500-274568 GCF_018340385.1 Cyprinus carpio | reverse complement strand
GAACAATAACAGTTTGTCCACATCAGCAAGAAAATGTTCTCCGTAGAGGGAATGCCATTTTAGTTTGTCAGTCTTCAAGACAAATGCACAGAAAGCTGTGTTTGTTGTCTGTCAGAGCCGAGATCAGAATCGTCTTTTTAGCGCCTCGTCAAATTAAACCACAATCTCGACAATATGCTGTTTCAGCTCACCTTTGCATCAGCCTTGTAAATTAGGCCAGGAGGTGAAAAGCTTCAATAATGAATTTCAGCCTCGCATCCTGCGTCGACACTGACGTTTCTTTTCTAATTGACCCCGGGTCAAATGGGCCTGAGATAATATTTTGTTAAAATATTCTCATTTCCTGAAATTCGCATTTCCATAACTTCACCTCATGCTTTATTTATGACTTTTCTTTACAATTACCATGCAAAGCGACATCTTAACTGTCTCCTTCTCCCCCCAACACAAGAACAGTTTGTTAAATATCAAACTGTATTCATTATTAATAAATCTACAGTCTAAAACCTCTTATAAGTACATGATTTATTTAAGTATTCACGGACACAAGGTGGAGTTATAGCACCCTCAGTGTGAAGAGTCACAAGATAAGTAACTGTATATTCCGGTTAGAGGGGCTACTAAGGAGAGATACATCAGCTTCGACTGCTTTTCAACCAATAGAAAAGAAGCTGCTAATTTACCGCGTCTGGCTCACACCCTCTCAAGACTTGGTAAAACTTCACGCAGTAGTTGTTGGTGTTTTTACTTAACTCTCAGCAGGAGTGAGCCCCTGTTGTTTAGAGATCATATATTGCCCCCTTTACTCAACCTCGTTTTTCTTTCAGCTCACAGGAATCCCATCATCTGGCGCCTCCAGCAAGCTGTTTCTCTCATCAGCATGTGTTTGTGAAGCCGGGCAGTCTCACGGTGATCCCTCCACCTTACACATATCTTCTTAACGGGGTGGAGACCTCAAAAACATCCCCATGGTTTTTACAGCTCTCTCTTTGACCTCCGATTTCTAAAAGGTCCCAGCATGTTTGCCAAATTACAAGGTGGAATCTTAACAAATGCCTTTTAAAACTGTGTGTATCAACAAGTTGGCCTGGCAATCCAGCGCGCGCGCTTGGTAACTTCTATTTTCAATGCAAGCGTGAAAGTAATAAATAAAGACAAAAAACTGGCAAGTACTTTTTTTTTAACCAGTGAGAAATCCAGTTGATTTCACTACTATCCCGATCAACTCGTCGGCTGTACTGATATCAGAGATGGCAACAAACATAACGCCACCCTCAAACATCTGATGCAGGAATGAATCGTTTGAGTGTTGACAATAGAATCGGTTCACACAAGAGATCTAAACGATTAAACAATGTCCGAATCACTCATTCACTATTCAGAGTCAGCCAACAACATTTCAAAAGCATGAGTGTGAACATTTTACATATAATCACATATATGAGCGTAATGTATTAAAATGGACAGTTATGAAAATAAACACATTAAATGAAGGAGTATTTATTTATGATATCCACTACCTTGAAAGGAACGAACAAAAACGAGTGAACGAATCCGACGCTGATGTAAACACCAAGCGCTGGACAAGCGGCTCTAACATGTCGTCTCTTTTACATATCTACTTCTACGTTATGTATTTATTTTATCACATAGGTATAAGTATGGTTCCATGTAAGTAGATAGTGCTGATTATTATTTAATTTGTTTATTTGTGCATGTATTTATTTTGCAGTCGAAATTATTTATTTTTTCAACACCACGCCCACTGGGGATTAAAATGACACAAAATCAGAGTGACCAATATTATTCTGACATAGGCTATAGCTATACGTGTCCTAAACTGATAGTAAAGTTATTTATGTCAGACTGTATTTCAAGTTATTTTTTTGTTTGTTTGCTTGCTTGCTTGTAAAGATACAACGAAAAACAAAACTCTCCTGCAGTTTATTTGGGTATTTTCAGCTGCCTCGTGTGTTTAACAAACCACTGTAACTGTTAAACAGCACATGGATATTTTCGTTTTGAGACCATTCAACCAGCACTTGATTAAAGCATGGTTAAACCTATTTTACCTTGGAAAATAAAAATAACCTTATTTTGTAATATGCTCATTTGCCATCATTTTGGTTTAATGGGTAGTTTGATGACATATATATATATTTGCTTATAATTAATAAACAAATCTGTTTAGTTAATCTTTAATTAATCTTGAAAATCGTCCATGTTGTGCATGTCGATTTATAAGTGGCATGTAGACCGTATCCGACCATACATTGATAAATATCATTAATTGATATCAGTGTAATCGCATAGCATGTGTACTGAGTCAAAGAAACCCCATTAAGATCATCTGTTCAGGTAGATTCTGTTTGTTCTGGGACACACCTGTTTACTTTGCCCAGCAGTTTATTCATTCACAGGGCGCGCATAACCAAGCAACCCCTGTTGTTTAAGGACCAAACACCCCCAACTGCTATGCACCCCCCCTATAGTTTAAACCCGCCAACCAATCGCAGGACCCGGGGGCGTAGGCCAACGGCGGGTCCTGTGGACTGAGGAGTACTTCATTCTCAAACTCGATGTTCCTCAGAGGAAAAAGCGCCTGTTTAATTCACCAAGCCAACATCCAGTCAGTAGTACGACAGTCCGCGCGGATTCGTATCCTCGCCTTGCTGGTGCATTACAAGAGAGAGTGAGGGCGAACAGGCAGTACGGAGGAACTGTGCGCAGAAGGAGGCGTTTATGTGCGCTATAGAGCTTGTGGTGCTGAAACGCGCTCAGTTGCACCGGCGAGCGGAGCCCCTCTGATCAGGAGAAACGGAGATTTTGTTCCTGTCACCCCTATACGGATGATTTACTCCAAATACTTGGATTGATTCAAGATCTTCGCATTGAAGAAACTTAATTTGAACACAATTTTGTTGGGAAATATTAACAACACGGGAACGATCGAGTGAAAGTTCTGAACTTTAAAGAGACAACCTGCATTGATGCTTAGACTGTGTTCAGATGGCAGTAGAGACTTCCAGCTCTCAGAGCTGAGGTTAACATAATCTGCTGTGTTTTTCAATTTTTACTAACCAATTCAAAGAGGTGGGCGAGGGACCAGCTTCCACATTCAGTCCAGCCGGAGCTTTCGTGCGCACACTTTCAGTCTGGACTGCAGGACAAGGTGTTGAAGACTCCGGAAGATGTTGACGTTTTACATCGCATTGTGCCTTTTAGGAACAGGTAAGAGATTTTGTTTTAGTTCAGTAACTATTCTAATGATAGAGAATCGGATGTTTGTGTGTACTAAGCGCTGCGTCAACCTAATCATAACGCGATTACCGATCGTTCAGAGCGCTCCGTTTTGAAGTTAACGCAGTGGTTCCTTTGGTGTGTCAAATTGCATTTTGTGGACATATGAGGTCATACGAGAGACCTGCCGATTATTGGGCGAGTGGCACTGCGCCAACTACAAACAAGGGCTAATTTGGAAATTAAACTTGTCATACAGAGCGTGTTAACTCCAGCATAAGCAGCTGCTCTGGTGATATTACTGACTCACCTGCCCCTAACAGAAAATTACCGTGCAGTGCCGTATCATAGGTACTAATAAAACACACAATAGCTGCTGAAATGTTATGTATTTGCATATTTTCTGCAAGGTGTTTTAATGATGTTATTTCCTACATGGCCGGAAACAATGCGCGGCCATCTAGTTTTTATTTTTGTTTTGTTTTTTTTTTTTTTTTTTGGTAGTGACTGTTTTGGTGCATTTATTTTTGTAACATCTAGTTATCAAATCCTTTTGTGTGTGCTATGAAGAAATACTCTGAATCACTGGACCACTTAAATTATGGTGTGTATATGTACGTTTTTTAACGGAATGACATAGATGTGCTTTGGGAAACTTTTTGTTGTTGTTGTTCACGATGCAATCGCGAGAGCGTCCAGTACATGGAACAAGTGGCTGCGTTTCTGACTAATCATGCAGTATATGCATACTGGACTCAAGGCGTATAGTCCTAATGTAGCTACATGACATACTTCAGGATGTTATCTCAGTGCCCCATTAGTGAGCATCATCCAGACAGCAGACTTAGAAAGAGAAAAGTTGAAGCTAAGAATGAACCAGGCTGTGACCATGATAAGGCCATCAGCTAACACCCTTCTGAGAGGTTTGGAAAATGTGTGTTAAAAGCCACAGAGGTCCTACTTTGCCAGTAAGCAGCTGTGTGCTGATCACCAGACTCCAAAAACAAGAAGAACAACAATCTTAATAAGTTCACAACACAACGCCATCAGGAAGGCACAATCTCCTCTCATCAAACAGGAATAATTTTAAACAGCATTAAAATAAATATAAATGGTGCCAGGCCAGAGGTGCGACATTTCTCGTACAGTCTAACGGGATCCGGGAATGCGGGCGCGATCTGAAAGATTATGCTCGTCGCAGTGTTGATGTATTCAATTATTTTAGTACTTTTATGTAGTAGTGTGGCCGCGGGCCATCTCTCGCTATCCTGATA
The DNA here is from genome assembly GCF_018340385.1 of Cyprinus carpio. Classification (NCBI taxonomy): domain Eukaryota; kingdom Metazoa; phylum Chordata; class Actinopteri; order Cypriniformes; family Cyprinidae; genus Cyprinus; species Cyprinus carpio. The sequence continues at coordinate 270,054 of NW_024873536.1, read as the reverse complement.
TGGTTTTGGAGTATAATAGACTGGCTATCGCTTGCTGAACTAAAGTGCGCTGCCCTCTTGTGTTTCTGACAGAGACCAGCAGCGCTGCAGCGTAGGGTTGGGAGCGGGGAACGTTTCCCACTCTTTAAAGAAGACGAAATCGAATGATATTTACGTATTTAGAGGATTCCATAAGGATTCCTCGAACAAATGCATTTTCCACGCCCCCCGACGCGGACGGAACACCCTATTATATATACTTCTGACAGTGCGATGAGTACAGTTCCGACTCCCGAACAAATGACTCTCATGAAACAGGTTTCTTTTTAGTGACTCATGGGTCATAAACCTAAATTGAGATTAATGTAGTCCGATCTCCTCTAACGAACTAGTGCCTTATGAACAGGTCCGGTTTTAGTGACTCACAAACACACATCGCCAACAGTACAGCATGAACCCGAACGATACGACTCATATTAGTTCGGCTCTTTTTTTTTTCGTTGAATAAACAAACATTCAGCGTGACCGTTGTTGTTCAATTTTCAGAACAAATAACTCTTATGAGCCGGTTCTTTATAGTGAATCCAAAATCAGTTGCTAGCGGAATACTGAAATCAAGTCTGGCTAAAACTATTTACTGTGCATTACTTCTTATATACCCTACCCAAAATGAAGCAAGAAACTGTTAGGTTACTGTTGTTATGTTCAGAATGTTCAGTACGTTGGTAAATAAGTTGTATATGATGTTTTTTTCTGTCACACAAACTAATTAAAAATATTTTTTTATTATTATTTATATTTTTATGAGTTTTAAATTAATTCTGTTAAAAATCTGGGAATTATTTCCAATTATTTGGCAGTTGCAAAAAGATAACATTTTCCTTCAAATGATTTAGTATTTTCCTAGCAAGATGGTAATGTTAAAAGTACTGTAGAATTATTCTCATCACTACTGCAGAGGTGGACATTGTGCAAAGTGAAATGTGTGTAAACTTCTTATTTGCACAACAACATTGCAGTTGAATTATTTGCACACATAAAAAAACATAAGAGAAAACATGTCTATCTTTTGCACAGTCTAGGAGGATTGTTTTTCTACAGTGTTGCAATTAAAACCTCAGTTCACTTGTGTACACTCTAGTTGTTGGCCACCGTATTCAAATTTGAGCTGTTTATTTCACAACCAAAGCCCGGCCGCTACAGTTTTTGCCTATCTGTATGCTTGTGAGAGAGGTTGGATTTTCCCATTTGCTGAGTAGTACAGCATCCTCCAGCCTGGCCTTATTTTTACCGTGCATTCTTTTGTTTCCAACGCCGTTTAACAAATATTTTATTTCATTGGGTGTATTATTAACGCCGGCTTTGATTCAGCTCTGATAAAGGCTTCAAAATCCCCCAGCCCCCTCAGATCCAAAAGTGTGTCTTCTTCCCAATTAACGGCATAAAACGCAAACGAGGCAAAGCGCGTTTCGGTCGGCGCTCAGTAAAACGAATTAAAAAACAAATGTTTTATTGGCGGTTAAGCTGCGTCTTTCTGTCTGTCTCTTTGATAAATGAGGCCGCCGTATTGACATGGATGGAGGCGGGGTAATTAAAATTTAACGATTGAATCAAATGCCTAGCACCATCACAAACTTAAAAATGATAGCGGAAAATGTTAATAAAATGCCTGCCGGGTTCACAAATAGGTTCTAAATTTGTAATAATCATAGCATAAAAGTAAGAGTATGCTTCAGCGTTAAGCACAATAAACAGAGCTTTATCTGAGGATATGTTATCATTTTCCTTTTATAACAGCTATTTGTTGACTATTGGCTTTCATGGTGTACTTCCTACTCGCATTTCAGGGGAACATATTTGTTGACTATTGAGCTTTTCATGTGGACTTTGTAACTCATTTGGGGGGAAAATATATGACCCTGGCTGCACTAAGTGGGTGTGTAAGTAAGACAGAAGGAGGGGGGAGAAGAAGAAATAGGATGTAGCAGAGCAATTCTTTTGACAGACGTGGTGGCAGCTGCTTTGGGAGGAGCAGAGAGGCTCCCGGATGGCCAGAACCACTCATTCTCACCTGACAAGCATACAAGCAGCACACCACACTCGGAAAAACCACCAGCAGCTCACATCTGACTCACCAGCTCCCTCTCTGAATAATGGCTCATAGATAAGATAGGGCAGAGACGAGAACGATTGTCCTGTTCACACAAACACACCATGCTTTCCTTTACAACACTCACCCACAGACATATACCCCCCGAACGCATGTGCAACACATACATCTCCTTTATCTCTTGGCCTCCCTTTTGTTTGTCTTTCTGTCTATTTCTCTCTCTTTCTCTTCTCTCTCTCTCTCTCTCTCTCTCTCCTCTCTCTCTCTCTCTCTCTCACACACACACACACACACACACACAATTTCAGAGTGTCTGACAAGACGAAGGCTCAGAACTAGTAGCAAAGAGTAAGGTTGAAGCAGAGAACATGATAGAGTCTTGAAGAGACCAGCCCCTAGTGCCAGATATTCATGTGCATGCCCTTACCAAGCTCAGCCGTTTCTTTTTTTTTTTTTTTTTCTCCCAGCCTTAATTGTGCTTTCTCGGAATGTCCCTTAATCTCCCAGTGGAATTCTGTTGCACGTGCCATCGGTATTCAAGTAATCTCCAGCACTGTGCTTTTTTTTTTATAACCCTTTGGCATGGGGTTGCAGTCCCCATAAGGCAGCGTTCAAAGGAAGCGTGTTAAGATCATAAGACTTCGCCTACTGCTCCTTCCTCCCTAGTCCTGTTTGCCTTGTAAAGAGCAAAAGAAAATACATAACTGACTATCCCTTTGCGCATATTTATTTAAATATTTTATCATTTGTTTCCCTAACGCACATTTTCGTTCACATACTTACCTTCTTTCCCTGCTTTGTAGTGTTCGAGCATCAGTATCAGCAAGGTAGGACGATTGAATATACTGATGCATTAAGACATTTAACATAAAGTTGTGTAACATCCTGCTTTCAAAAATCAAGCACATATTATGCATTTTTGCCATCTGTGGTAACCCATAGTCCTATGTAAATATCCATTTGTTTTTAAACATATGATTCTTTCTCTATACACATAATAATTAATATCATTAAGTAACTTTCTAGTTATGTCTAAAGCTGACTTAAATTTGTTCTAGACCATTAGGCATCATAATGCTGTGTAGGGTATCAGAGTGAATCAGACATTTAAGATTCGATCAGATTGGTGTTTAAAACAAACCCAAAGAGCCAAATCCCACAAAGAGGCCCAGGACAACAAGACAATGTCATAAATCTGTCCACAATACCCTAGCACCAGCCAGTCTGATTGTTGTAGCAAGCGCAAACCAACCAACTCTTTCACAGAACAGCTTGCAACATTAAAAACAAAAGAACACTTATTGATAATCCCAACACAGGAAGGATATTGTCAATTTTGGGGCAAGAAGCCCAAGATTAATGATTGAAGAGACAACATCATGACATCACATAAGGGAAACCATTAGTAGAGACTTCGTTGGGTGGTTTCCCCACCCAGGACAAGACCAGTCTTCTTCTAGAACTTTTTGTTCTTCACAAAGCACAGCCTCACGTTCACAGCATGACAGAGATAGTCTTTTACAGATATATGCACCTAAATTATGCTAAAAGGACTTATGAGCAACTAATCATTTCTATGCATAACTCCATATTATGTATGTAACCCACACATTTGAATATCATTTACTAATCACTCGTTGTGTATGGCTTTTGAATGACTATTGAATAGTTTATAGGTTTATATTTCATGTTGGGTATATATGAGTTAAAAAAAAATTAATGCTTTACATGTTTCTATCAATCAATCCTTTGTAAAAATTAATTTATATTCTCGTTATAGAAATCAGTCCAAATTATACTCTGCAACCAGCGGGAAATCGGACATGTGACTGATAAGCATAACATGTTGATTTATAAGTATTGGGAGGAGAAACATAACAACACCCCAAGCTAAGGACATCTAAGGTCTAATGGTCAAGACACCATTTAGGGATGTGTCCAAATCAGCCCGGTTTTAAAACTCAGGGCACTATCAAATATGCATTTTGCCTTTTTGGCTTTTGACCCATTGCTTTGAGCCATTGTTTTTTTTGCCACTCCTTTTTGCCACTGCTTTTTAGCGCTCTTTGAGCGTTCTCCGTGACTTAAATGCTAGCTGCCCCTCCAAAACCATGAAGAGGAAACACAACTAGTCTTGTCAAAACTTCATTCTTTCTTTTTCTGTAGTTTATTTTCTTTTCCATTGAGGAGCTTTTTTTTTGGAGTTAAGTTTTGGAGCAAAGTCCCAACTCAGACTATTCCCTCCTCAAAACTTTAACCAGGCCCACTGACTCTGCCCCATTCGTTAGCCAACAACCAAGACGTAACGTCAACGGACTACTGAACTCAGCCACTCAGAAAATTGGGCAAACCCCTTTCTGCACTGCAACACAAAGGGAACCCCTCACAGGCATATGCGAGTACCTACAAGCTCCTAGTAAACTGGTGCATTAATCTAAACCCTTTTTAACTCATTGAGGAAACAATTATTACGTGATTGATGGTTGTTCAGGCTTATGCTACGGCACTATGCTATAATTGCGGAGATTCACTATTTTTCGTTCTATAATCATTTATTTCCGTAACTTTCTCTCTTCCTTGCACACTTGTTTGATGTTGTGGAGTGCGTTTATGTGTTAATTGTTTTATTGTCTTAGATAGATATCCAATAAAGTTATTTATATTGAAAAGAGATGTACAGTAACTTGGGTTTTGTGCTTAAAAGTTAATGTCTTAAACTGCCGATGGTTGTTACTGTGCTAATTAATTGTGTTTTCACTATATTTTGGATATTAAAATCCATTGCAGTGTCATGTGATACAGCTCGTTTAATGGTGCTGGCCGACTCAGTGATCAGCCGCTAAAACAGTGTGATTATGTCAAATTCCCTATACAATCTTAAATAATTCCCTTTTGAGCTAAATTCACCTGTTTCCCTTACAGGTGGTTTAAGGGAGAGTCTGTCTGGAAACCAGTTTCTTTATTTGGTACCTTCCTCTGCTTTCTGTTAAGTAATTGACTGACTGGGCAGCAAGGCTGCTGGCTTCGGTTTCAGACTCAGCCACACACATGTAAACACTCCACACAAAACAGCTTTGCGGATCTGCAGACTTGATGTCTTAGCTGGATCGATTAGAGGGACAGATGGTTTGGACCCGACACCGGGCCTCCCATTTAGTGGTGAGGACTGCTGGGTGCTGAGACTTTAATGAAGGGGTTGTATGGTGGTTATTTCTGGCCCATGTAGCTCTCTGGGTTTTGTTTTAGGAGCTTTCTGTATTATGCATGAGCTGAATCGTTCATAGGAGATGCCATATAGAAGGATAGAAAATGACTTTTTATGTATGTGTGTTGTATTGTTTTAAGATGCTTAATGTAAAGGTGTGTAATATGAGGTTATGTGTCCACTGTAATGATTGACCATAAAAATGTTGACAAAATTATACAATAAATGAAGACCATAAAGGTTTACATATATATAATACAGATAATTAGTGTAATTCGTTAGGTTCTCTTTTCCTCTTACTTCATTTTGCTTACTTTTTTTTCTGTGGAAACCAGTTTCACAGTTCAGGAGTAAGATAAAGTTATGAAATAATGAAATAGATCACTTTGTGACATACAAAGTCCACAATTATAAGAGATAAAGTGGACAACTGATAGATATATAGTTGCACAATGTCGAAATCCATTGCAAAAGTACAATTTTTCTTTTAACTGTGACCGAGTCACGACCGAGAGAGAGAGTATACCTTTTCCGAGTCACGACCGAGAGAGAGAGTATAGTGTGGCTTGTCTCAAAAAGTTTGCTTGATGAGGGTCATAAAAGCCATCTGTTTTGTACACCTGTTTGGACCCCCCACCCCTCCCTGTACAGCCCCCGTGTGTGACCTCTTTTATGAACCTAAAAGGAATTTATGATTCGGAGGGAAAAGTGTTTTTGTGTGTGGGGGCCATTGAAAACTGTTCAAAACTATGTGCTTTAAACTTGGTTGAGGGCCTGGCTGAGAGAGAGAGAGAGAGAGAGAGAGAGAGAGAGAGAGAGAGAGAGAGAGAGAGTTAACATCTCTTTAATCACCAGAAAGAAAAAAAAATCAGTAATTGTGTGATGTTTTTTATTTTTTCATCATTACAGCTTTAGAAATCTCTTAGGCCTTATCGTTTTCTGTCAGTTTTAGGGACAAAAAAAAAACTAGTACAATTTGTAGGGCTCAGACAACATCATTTTATATAATTAGGTTAAGAAATATGTTAATTGCAACATAAAAAGATTTTTTTTTAAAATACATACAGGTGGATTCATATATATTTTTTTATTCTGTAAATAATTTGAAACTTATTTGGTACTGACCTATGACAGACATCCTGTGACATGACATTTATCTGAATTTACACAATCTCATAGATGTAACAGTAAAACAGTTAAGCTCACAGATGAAGACTAAGCTGTAATGCAGGCAAAAATATTTTACAAATGCTTATAGATCAATAAAATCGTTAAAAATGCATTTTCACCGAGTGCATAATAATTAGGCACATTGATATTCTGATGATATTTTTTTTTCCAAACACATTTTACCAATTCCAAATCACATCAATCTTAATAACTACTATACATTTGATATTTAATAATTTATGAGTGAAATATAATTGTCTTTGAAGGCTGGAAGTGAAAAACTCCTTATATTCAGGAGTGCTGCATTATTAGGCATGTTTTCTTGCCATGCATTGATCATAGAGCTCATTGTAGCAGTGCCTCAGGTGTTGAAATATATTTGTTATACATTATACAGGTTCACACATACTCCGTTTGCAGTGCGTATACAGTATGTGTATGCGGTGCAGAAGCAGCAGCGAGAGCGAGTTATTGTAACGCGAAAGCACATTAAAATAATGCGCGAGCGCCAATCTTTCTGTTCGCACGCAGATGTCCTTTTTCTTTGCTCAGATACATGCTGCTCTCGCTCGGAGAGAGTGCGCGCACTTAAAACGTGTAAAAAAACCAAACAACTCTCTCTATGCTCATGTGCTAGATATTCATTCTTTTCACACCTTTTTATTTCTAACGTTTTCTGTTCACATCTTTTACCGTGTGCAGTGTGAACGCTCTGATCCATTAACATGGGCTCGGAAAAAATACGCATTACAGATAGAGCTTGTGAACCTGGAGTTACGTAGTAATATGCCCAGTGTATTCTGTTCTCGCGCTCCATTTAGGCGCACTTCATTCTGACTGGTTCATATAGCGACAACAAACGTGCAGTGTGTAATACCAACATGGCCACCACTAGTTGGCGATGTAGGATTACTTTTAAATAATTGTTGTAGAAACGTTTATAGAGCATTTAAATCATTTATAAAAATCTTTCAAGGAAAAATAATATGTATTTTAAAAAGCTAGCTTACTGGTAATATAGTTTTATATATTCATTTCAGAAATGTTTATAGATCATTAAAAGGATTTTTAAAAATGGTTATAGATCATGAAAAGTGTTGAAAACAATTTATGATAAGCTCTCTTTGGTATACATTAGTTAATGCATTAACTAACATGAACTGACAATGAACAATCTCTTTTTCAGATCATTTATTAATCTTTTTTTATGTTAGTTAATCCTATCATTAAAAGTATTAATGTTCATGTTATTTCACAGTACATAAACTAATCTTAAAATAAAACTGTAAATAAAAAAATATTAGTAAATAATGTATTAAAATATTTTTAACTAAGCTTTAATTAACATTAATATATATATATATATATATATATATATATATATATATATATATATATATATATATATATATATATAATTTTATGTTAAATAATGTAGTCTTTAACATTAGTACAAGCTAAGTATGACCAAAATATTTTTACTGCAATTGTTTGTGTTAGTAATTTTTAGTTAGTAAATTAATATGTTAAATCATGGTACAGTAACTGATGTACATTAACTATACATTTTAATTAATAATGTAGTAATCCATTTTGAACATAATATTAACTAAGATTCATAAATGATATATAATGTACAAGTTAACTTATATAATGTTAAAAACAAAGTCCTTAGTGAAAAGTGTTACAATAAGTTATATATATATATATATATATATATATATATATATATATATATATATAATAAAATATATATATATATATATATATAATATATATATATATTGTTCTATGTGTGTGTGTGTGTGTCTGTGTGTGTGTGTAAGTCAGTGTGTGAGAAAGACAGAGAGAGAGACTCACATTAATAAATGCCATACAATTGTTGTTAATGTAATTTAATATAATTAATGTTAATAACTGAAACCTTATTGGAAGTGTTACTCAAGTTTTATATATTGTGTTGTGTGTGTGTGTCTCTTGATAGTTTGGATTAACCCTTTCATTGCTGTATCCCTTAAATCCAAACTGCTAAAGTAAGTGTGTCCAATCCTGTTCCTGGCGATCGACTGTACTGCAAAGTTCAGCTCCAACTCTAATCAGTCACACCTACCTTTAATTTTCAAGCTATCCTGAAGACCTTAATTAGTGTCTTCAGGTGTGTTTGAGTAGGGTTGGAGCTAAAATTTGCATGACAGTCGAACGCCATTAACAGAGTTGGACACTCCTGTGCTAGAGCGTTACTGTGTATGTGTCCACTGGGCACAGTTTTCCTGATGCCACCGGGGTGGCGTTTGCGCTGACAGCTCGGGCCCGCCATCGCTGCTTGCAGCTATATTTAGGGCCCGAGCACCGATGGTGTGAGGACCCTCTTGGAATCGCATTTTTGAGGGCCTAAACATGCTCCAAAACTCACGAAACTTTGCACACGCATCAGAATTGGCGAAAATTTACATCTGATATAGGTTTCAGAAGTGGGTGTGGCAAAATGGCTCGATAGGGCCACCTATTAAATTTCAACGGAGTGCGCCTCGAGCTACGTTTCATGTACATGCATGAAAATTGGTACACACATGTAGCACACCATTATCTACAATCTATCTTGGTATAAAATCCAAAACCCAACAGGAAGTAAGTTATTTTGAATTTCCTGTAGGATTTTTGTGCAGTTAAATTGCGAAGGTTTTGAGTTTTCGTCAAGGGGTGTGTCCCTGGCGGCCTGACAAAGTTTGATGTTTCGCAGTGAAACAGGAAGTCGCTGTAACTCAGGCAAGCAATGTCCGATCTGCCCCAAACTTCACATGTGTGATAGGTGTTCTGTCCTGAACAAACACGCATGACCAAATTCAGTTATAGTCATAGCGCCACCTGCCGGCAACAGGAAGTGACATGGTTAACACTGTTAGGGACTCCTAGCAACATATTAAAAAGTGTCAACAAGTGTTAAATAGGCTGGAAACATGCTAGAAACATACTAAAACATGCTAGCAACACTTAGCTAAGTGGTAAAGCATGCTACTAATGCAGTGAAAAAGGAGGTTGCTGTAACTCAGGCCAGCAATGTCCGATCTGCCCCAAACTTCAAACGTTTGACAAGAGTCCTGTCCTGAACACATCAACATGCCCGTATTCGGTTATAGTCATGGCGCCACCTATTGGCAACAGGAAGTGTCTTGTTAAACACTGTTATGCAATCATTGCAAAATAATAAAAAAGCATCAACAAGTGTTAAATAGGCTGGCAAAATTCTAGAAGCATGCTAAAACATGCTAGCAACACTTAGCTCAGTGTTAAAGCATGCTATTAATGTAGTGAAATAGAACATTACTGTAACTCAAGCATACATTGTCCAATCTGCCTCAAACTTCACAAGTTTGATTATAGTCCTGGCCTGAAGACATCTACATGTTCATATTTGGTTATAGCTATAGCGCCACCTACTGGCAACAGGAAGTGACATGTTTATCACTGATATGCACTATTAGCAAACAAAAATATATGCCATTGTGAGCTAAACATGCTAGAAATATTTCCAAACATGCTAACAACATTAACTTAGTGCTAAAGCATGCTATTAATACTATGAAACAGGAAGTTGTTGTAACTCAGGCAAGCAATGTCCGATCTGCCCCAAACTTCATATGTTTGATAGGTGTTATGCCATGAACAAACACCCACTCCCAAATTCAGTTATAGACATAGCGCCACCTGCTTGTAACAGGAAGTGACATGGTTAACACTGTAATGGACTCCTAGGAACATATTAAAAAGTGTCAACAAGTGTTAAATAGGCTAGCAACATGCTAGAAACATACTTATACATGCTAGTAGCACTTAGCTAAGTGCTTAAGCATGCAACTAATGCCGTAAAAAAGGAAATTGCTGTAACTCAGGCAAGCAATGATCAATCTGCCCCAAACTTCAAACGTTTGACAAGAGTCCTGTCCGGAACACATCAACATGCCCTTATTCGGGTTATAGTCATTGCGCCACCTACTGGCAACAGGAAGTGTCATGTTTAACACTGTTATGGACTCCTGGCAACATATTAAAAAGTGTCAGGAAGTGCTAAATACACTGGCAACATGTTAAAAACATACTAAAACATGCTAGTAGCACTTAGCTAAGTGCTAAAGCATGCTACTAATGCACTGAAAAAGGAAGTTGCTGTAACTCAGGCTAGCAATATCCGATCTGCCCCAAACTTTACACGTTTCACAAGAGTCCTGCCCTGAACACATCAACATGCCTGTATTTGATTATAATCGTAGCGCCACCTGATAGCAACAGGAAGTGGCTTGTTTAACACTGTTATGGACTCCTTGCAAAATAATAAAAAACATCAACATGTGTTAAATAGGCTGGAAAAATTCTAGAAGCATGCTTAAACATGCTAGCAACACTTAGCTCAGTGTTAAAGCATGCTATTAATGCAGTGAAGTAGAACATTACTGTAACTCGTGCATACTATGTCCAATCTGCCTCAAGCTTCACAAGTTTGATTAGAGTCCTGGCCTGAAGATATCTTCATGCTCATATTTGGTTATAGTTATAGTGCCACCTACTGACAACAGGAAGTGACATGTTTTAATACTTTTATGCACTATTAGCAACACCGTAAAATATGCCATTGTGTGCTAATTATGCTAGAAATATTCTCAAACATGCTAGCAAAACTTACTATGTGCTAAAGGATGCTATTAATACAATGAAACAGGAAGTTGTTGTAACTCTTGCATACAATGCCCAATCTGCCCCAAATTTCACACGTTTTGTAAGAATCCTGGCCTGAACACATCTAAAAGCCAATATTCAATTATAATTATAGCGCCACCTGCTGGCAACAGGAAATGGCTTATTTTAAACTAACTTAAACATTAAATGTCTGATCTGCCCTAAACTCCAATATGTTTGATAAGATTCCTAGTCTCAACAGATTTTAAGGCCAATATTTCAGTTATAATCATACCGCCACCTGCTGGTGACAGGAAAAATAACTTGTTTTAAACTAACTAAAACATGCAATATCCGGTCTGCCCAAAGTTCTTGTGTTTGATATGCATCCTGGCCTGAACTCATCTTTAGGCCAATATTTGTTTATAGTCTTAGCGCCACCTGCTGGCAACAGGAAATTACTTCTTTTACACTAACTTAAACATGCAATGTCTGATCTGCCCGAAACTTTGCATGTTTGGTAAGAGTCCTTGCCTGAAGACATTTACATGCCGATATTCAGTTATAATCATAGTGCCACCAGTTGGCAGCAGGAAATGTGGCACAAATATTTACCTTTTTATAAGCATATGGCCCAACGTTCGCTGTTCTCCTATTGCCACCGGTTGGTGGTAAGCCCCGGGTGCGAGGGCCCTTTCATCGCTGCTTGCAGCTTTAATTCTTCTTCTTCTTCTTCTCTGCAATGAGTCGCATTTTTGAGGGCCTAAACACGCTCCAAAACTCACGAAACTTTGCACACGCATCAGAACTGGTGAAAATTTACATCTGATATAGGTTTCAGAAGTGGGTGTGGCAAAATCGCTCGATAGCGCCACCTATTCAATTTCAACGGAGTGCGCCTCGAGCTACGTTTCACGTACATGCATGAAAATTGGTACACATGTGTAGCACACCATTATCTACAAAAAAGTATCTTGGTACAAAATCCAAAACCCAACAGGAAGTAAGTTATTTTGATTTTCCTGTACGATTTTTGTGCAGTTTTTTGCCATTTCCATGCCTCGTACTTTGACAAACTCCTCCTACAGTTTTAATCGGATAGTCTTCAAATTTGGTGAGGGTCATCATAAGACCTTTGTGATGTTAAATTGCGAAGGTTTTGAGTTTTTGTCAAGGGGTGTGTCCCCGGTGGCCTCACAAAATTTGATGTTTCGCCGTGAAACAGGAAGTTGCTGTAACTCAGGCAAGCAATGTCCGATCTGCCCCAAACTTTACATGTGTGATAGGTGTTCTGTCCTGAACAAACACTCATGACCAAATTCAGTTATAGTCATAGCGCCACCTGCTGGCAACAGGAAGTGACATGGTTAAAACGGTTATGGACTCCTAGGATCATATTAAAAAGTGTCAACAAGTGTTAAATAGACTGGAAACATGCTAAAAACATACTAAAACATGCTAGCAACACTTACAGTAGGTGGACATCCAAAACGTTGTTTCTACCACCGCTCGTTCCGCCGCCGCTGCGTCTGCAAAGTGCATTTGCAGCTTTTGACCGCTGAGTGGCGCTTTAATCACAAGTTTTCAAACAAGCGCATCAAAACACATTTTCGCAAATAGACGACAGCTTTGCCTCGCTAATGTGTTAAATTTGACGGCTGCAGTCAGGGAAAATGAAAGAAAAACACTATAGTTAAAAAATTTAATATTCACAGATGAAAGTTTGGTAATTATGAAGTTATGTGCATTTCTTAGAATGAATTCAAGCAGGATAAATGTCAAGCCTGTGCCTGTGCTTATATTTTCTCTAAGCTACAAAGTATTACACCATATTTTAGATTTGATACATTTAATAGGTGTGCAGTATTATTTATATAATATGAATTATGTGTTATATAATTCAAAATAAATTGTGGTTTACTTTGCATCAGAGCATTAAATGTGGTAGCCTATTTTAGTGAGCTTGGCTACAAGGAATAATACGCAAAATGTCAATATTCTCATATATTAGGCCTATATTTTAATTTATATTTTAAAATTCCTTTAATAAAACAACATGCATTTTTGTTATTCGTTACCTGTCCTTTATTTTTACAGACAACTTCTTGGGAAAATATATTTGTCTGTACACTGATTAAGAAATTGTTGCGTGTTTTATAAATTATTTTCTTTATTATAGTAAAACGTGAGGCACTGTATAATTTCATTCCCATTATTTAGGCCTAATTAAAACAAGAAACGAATAAATTAAAACTGCACGATTTAGCTAAATCATTGAAAGTCTAAAGAATGGACGGGTTAATAAAACGTTCTCATTTTTAAACTCAAGTTCTCTCATTAAAATCAACAAAATACACACAATGTAAATAAGAGCTTCATTAATTGACAACTTCAGTGATTTTAAAGGGAGCCTTCTTTACTTGCTTTCATATAATTTAAGTAAAAAAATTAAATTGCAGCCGCATTTAAATGCAGGTGTGTAAATTTGTCTGTGCAAGATTTGCGCGGCGCGAGTCATGCTGAGTGCACGCGCAGCATTTATTCTTATTTGTTTTATCTTCATTACAAATCTTGTTTGGTTTTATTTTGGATAATTGCATGTAAAAAATAATTTACGTTGTAATGCATATGCAAAATGTGAATTATTATTCATATTCAAGTGTTTGTGCGAAAATTATTAATGCGCATGCAGGACAGGGAGGCACCCTCTAGATCACTTGAAATTTTTCCTGATAATTAATTAACTTAAAATTGTGGTGTCTCACATACATGAGAAATATATCAGCAAGAAAGCTTGAAATGTCTTTCAAACGAATCAATTCAAAACGAAAGCATTATGTAATCTGTGAAGGTTGTATTTCTCTTTAAAGGCGAGTCCATGTGGATAAAGTCAGCACTGTGACTTTCATCTTGCAGCCGACAAGAAAAAATTTAAATAAATTAATAAATAATTAAAATGTCTCCTTTTTTACAATTATTGGGCTACTTCTGCCTGTGCTTTGTGGCAAACTTAATGCATGTGCTTGAGCGCAGAATATATTAAGGTTCATTATGGATTATAGATGTAAATTTAATATAAACCTCTGATTAGTTGAATAATGACAAATGAAGGATTAGTAACTAGAAAAATCTTACGTGGGAGGCAGACCTATTAAATACCCTCTAGACATCTCTGTTAAAGCTTTTAAAGCATTTTATACATTAAAATTTGTTACTGTGGGTTAACAGTAATTATAATCATTATATACTTAGGAACAGAGTCTGGGCCTAATCTAGGCTATCCAGGGTTTTTTATTTTAATTTATTTTCATTGCATCTGAAAATGACTTTGTGCAGCACATTCACTTCGCACGCTCAACCTGCCTCGCGCGTTGCTCAGCTGTGGACGATTTCAAAATGTTTGATATAAAGGTTGATGTCCCATTTTATACAGGAACTGTTCATTAAAAAAAATAAAAATAAATAAAAAATCGAATTATATTGTTAGTCTAAATGAACTTGTTAACGATATAATTAGAACTATTTAACATGGACTGTGACATTTTACCCTTTTTAACTTATAAACTCCTTGAAATTTTAAAGTCAGTTTAATAGTATTAAAGTTCAAGTTTTAAAAAAAAGGTTTTAATTGCTTAAATTTATTTCTATGAATTGATAATATGTTATCAGGTTTTAATTGCTTAAATTATTTCTATGAATTAATAATATGTTATCAGGTTTTAATTGCTTAAATTATTTCTATGAATTAATAATATGTTATCATGTTTATTCTTGTAGATATTAAGTGTTTATTCTTTAAGAAAATAAGGGAAAAAATAAGGGAATTATTCATAATTGTTTTGTTTCAATTTATGTAAGCTACAATTACTGAAGTTCTGTGAAACGTTAGCCAATAAACATTTTTTTTAAACAATGGCACTTAAAGTTTTGAACTAAAATATTAATTCAACCATATAGCCTGTGAATAAACAAAAAGCATACTTTTCAATGAAAGAACACTGAGAGAGTGTAGGTTGCTTCTGGTGTTTGGATTTGTACTTCAATATAATGAGCTCCAAGTTTAGGAATAGCCAACACGGTTTTGTTTTTTTTATTTCTCTCTCTATCTCTCTCTCTCTCCATTTTAACTCTCTATTTAACAGCATTAACTTACAATGAAATACATCTTCCTTCAGGCAGAATGAATGTTTTTCTGTCTTGCTAAATGTTGGGCTCATGATCAGTAAGTTATATTCGCTCAAACTGATTTAGTTAAATCAAAACTTGCGGACTTTGAAGCTGGGTGCAGTTAGCGCGAGTCCCGCGCGCGGTGAAGCGGGAGCAGCTGATGGAGAACTCCGCTTGATCTTAAAGCCTTCCGCAAACGCTACGTTCACAAATAACAATGATTTTCATAAAATAATGATTAATTATCAATTGATAATTTGTTATTATTTTGGTCTAGTGATAATAATAATATGGGCTGCGGGAAAATAATGAATAAAAAGAGTACGGCTGCCGTGAGTGCAGGCATGTTTCACCTCAGTAACATGACAACACACCGTTCCTCACAGCCAAAAAACAGACCAAATTCAGTTCAGCTGGAGGGGATTGGGGGCAGTTCTGTATAGCTTGTGGGGGTCGTGAAGGTGTGAATCTCTTGGTCTTTCATATGCACAGTGTCTTATGAGGGTATCAAACTTTGCAGAACAGGTTTAGATAGAACGATTGCCTCATCATTTTGGTTTTAGGGCAACTTTGAAGAAAGGTTTTGATCCACTTCAAATGTTGACTACTGTATAGCGCAATATAGTTTATTGGTTATTATAACTTAATTTCAGAGGTAGTTGCCTTAACTAAAATAAATAAATAAATAAATAAATAAATAAATAAATAAATAAAATAAAATAAATAAATTCGCAAACTGTTGCGTTAATTTTATTTTGTTTCGTCTAAACAATATTTTTTAGACTATGAAATATAAATTCTCACAGAATGTAGCCTTTTCATAACCAATATAGCCTATTGAACCATCTCTTTATGTTTTTCTAAATCCCAAACAGAGTCCAGACATCAGTATGATCCGTCTATGATGTTTTATAGGCTTTTTTAGATTTGGGAATACACATGCGTTACAGACATGACAAAAACATTTTTGGAGTTTTTGGAGACATTATTATTATTATTATTATTATTATTTTTTATTTTATTTATTTTTTTGGTAGCCTATTTACAATGCACAAACCAGAAGCAACAATATCTGCAGAGAAGGGTTGGCCATTCTCAAAACATAAAATATCAATTTTATTTCAATTTTCGTTTTTGTGTTTCAGAGGAAAAAAAAACAGTGTTAAAGCATCTGTCCATTACAGACCGTTCTGAAAGAAGAATTTATGCAAACGCGTATAAAATGCTTTAAAAGCTTTAACAGAGATATCTAGAGGGTATTTAATAGGTCCGCCCCCCACGTAAGATTTTTCTAGTTACTAGCCGTTCATTTGTCATTATTCAACTAATCGCAGGTTTATATTAAATTTACATCTATAATCCATAATGAGCCTTAATATATTCCGCGCTCAAGCACATGCATTAAGTTTGCCACAAAGCACAGGCAGAAGTAGCCCAATAATTGTAAAAAAGGAGACATTTTAATTATTTATTTATAAACAATTTTTTTCTTTTCGGCTCCAAGATGAAATTCACAGTGCTGACTTTATCCACATGGACTCGCCTTTAAAGAGAAATACAACCTTCACAGATTACATAATGCTTTCGTTCTGAATTGATTCGTTTAAAAGACATTTCAAGCTTTCTGCTGTTATATTTCTCATGTATGTGAGACACCACAATTTTAAGTTAATTCATTATCAGGAAAAAATTCAAATGATCTAGAGGGCGCCTCCCTGTCCTGCATGCGCATTAATAATTTTTCGCACAAACACTTGAATATGAATAATAATTCACATTTTGCATATGCATTACAACGTAAATTATTTTTTACATGCAATTATCCAAAATAAAACCAAACAAGAGTTGTAATGAAGATAAAACAAATAAGAATAAATGCTGCGCGTGCACTCAGCATGACTTGCGCCGTGCAAATCTTGCAAGCAGACAAATTTACACACCTGCATTTTAATGCGGCTGCATTTTTTTTTAAATTATATGAAAGCAAGTAAAGAAGGCTCCCTTTAAAATCACTGAAGTTGTTAATTAATGAAGCTCTTATTTACATCATGTGTATTTTGTTGATTATAATGAGAGAACTTGAGTTTAAAAATGAGAACGTTTTATTAACCCGTCCATTCTTTAGACTTTCAATGATTTAGCTAAATCGTGCAGGTTTAATTTATTCGTTTCTTGTTTTAATTAGGCCTAAATAATGGGAACGAAATTATACAGTGCCTCACGTTTTACTAAAATAAAGAAAATAATTTATAAAACACGCAACAATTTTTTAATCAGTGTACAGACAAATATATTTTCCCAAGAAGTTGTCTGTCAAAATAACAAAAATGCATGGGACATCAAAAATGGTGCATCAACCTTTATATTAAACATTTTGAAATCGTCCACAGCTGAGCAACGCGCAAGGCAGGTTGAGCGTGCGAAGTGAATGTGCTGCACAAAGTCATTTTCAGATGCAATGAAAATAAAAAATAGCCTAGATTACCCTGGATAGCCTAGATTAGGCCCAGACTCTGTTCCTAAGTATATAATAATTATAATTACTGTTAACCCACAGTAACAAATTTTAACCGATTAATCGCCTATATTTCGTTTGCTGCATTTTTTATTTATTTATTTATTTATTTTTAAACAGGCTAAAAAATAAATTAAGTTTCTGAGAGGAAAAAATATATATATATATGAGTAATGTATAAGTTGCATTTTATTACATTCAGAAATAATAACGGCTGGCCTAATAATGTTATAATGTGCCAACAGGATATTTTTATGTCCCTTCACTTTACAACAAATCCTTTAAATTTAACAAATTTATCAGAACAGAACAAGAATTAAAAATATTGAATACTAATGGATAAATTAAATTGCAGTATATAATAATATAGGCTTAGCTATAAACAAACAAAAAAAATAAATGAATAATAATTTAAAGCGAACCATAAGGTAAGGTTGGGCTCTCATTCGGGAGAAAATCCAAACGTTTCCATATTCGTGATGTTGCCTATTTCAAGCTTAACCATTATTCATTAGGTAAAATATGCTTTGTAGTTCACGCATGTTTCAGTATCAACGAAAAAAAAAAAAAATAAATCATAATTAGCAAAAATATGCCAAAGTGGACCACTGCTCGCGCCGAATGGCACAGTGAACGGCTACTGTTTCCAATGAATGCGCGATAGGCACCAGCGCGATCAAACAGCTGAAACAGAAAATACTCAATTTTTGGTCACACAGTAAAGGCATAATTCAAAAATGCAAAGTGTTAGCAGTTTGAAAAATCAAGAATAATAAAATAATTAATAATAATTATTGCTAAATGCTGGACCGTTCTCATTTCGATCTGCAAATGGAACCTGAAGGATTTTTTTTTAAAACCAAGAATGAACCGAAATGAAAACATTTAGCTTTTTATCCGTATATATAGGCCTTATATTTAATGACTGTTTAATGACAATAGCAAGCATAAGATCCTTTGTGTAAAGGTCTTCTTTTAATTTTTGATGAGTAGACTGTAGCCTAAGACTATCCTACATTTTGAAATTAACTCACTGTACATTTTTTAATGGTTTTTAAAGATGGTACAATGTTATATCATAATGTTATTGTTGTTTTACCTCCTCCTTTTATCTCATTTTACAATTACATTCAGTTCGCAATCCATCCCTTTGCGCCACCTGGAACAAGCTACTCGAACGAAATTAACAAGCAACCAACTTGCATTTAAACCATCCGTAACTACCCATTTTGGTTGTCTACCATCTGTAGCTAAGTTCTTAAGCATGCTACTAATGCAGTGAAAAAGGAAGTTGCTGTAACTCAGGCCAGCAATGTCCGATCTGCCCCAAACTTCAAACGTTTGACAAGAGTCCTGTCCTGAACACATCAACATGCCCGTATTCGGTTATAGTCATGGCGCCACCTATTGGCAACAGGAAGTGTCTTGTTTAACACTGTTATGGACTCCTTGGAAAGTAATAAAAAGCATCAACATGTGTTAAATAGGCTGGCAAAATTCTAGAAGCATGCTAAAACATGCTAGCAACACTTAGCTCAGTGTTAAAGCATGCTATTAATGTAGTGAAATAGAACATTACTGTAACTCAAGCATACAATGTCTAATCTGCCTCAAACTTCACAAGTTTGATTAGAGTCCTGGCCTGAAGACATCTACATGTTCATATTTGGTTATAGCCATAGCGCCACCTACTGGCACCAGGAAGTGACATGTTTTTCACTGATATGCACTATTAGCAAACAAAAAAAAATGCCATTGTGTGCTAAACATGCTAGAAATATTCCCAAACATCCTAACAACATTAACTTAGTGCTAAAGCATGCTATTAATACTATGAAACAGGAAGCTGTTGTAACTCAGACAAGCAATGTCCGATCTGCCCCAAACTTCATACGTTTGATAGGTGTTATGCCCTGAACAAACACCCCTTCCCAAATTCAGTTATAGACATAGCGCACCCTGCTTGTGACAGGAAGTGACATGGTTAACACTGTAATGGACTCCTAGGAACATATTAAAAAGTGTCAACAAGTGTTAAATAGGCTGGCAACATGCTAGAAACATACTTATACATGCTAGTAGCACTTAGCTAAGTGCTAAAGCATGCTACTAATGCAGTGAAAAAGGAAGTTGCTGTAACTCAGGCCAGCAATGTCCGATCTGCCCCAAACGTTTGACAAGAGTCCTGTCCTGAACACATCAACATGCCCGTATTCGGTTATAGTCATGGCGCCACCTATTGGCAAAAGGAAGTGTCTTGTTTAACACTGTTATGGACTCCTTGCAAAGTAATAAAAAGCATCAACATGTGTTAAATAGGCTGGCAAAATTCTAGAAGCATGCTAAAACATGCTAGCAACACTTAGCTCAGTGTTAAAGCATGCTATTAATGTAGTGAAATAGAACATTACTGTAACTCAAGCATACAATGTCTAATCTGCCTCAGACTTCACAAGTTTGATTAGAGTCCTGGCCTGAAGACATCTACATGTTCATATTTGGTTATAGCCATAGCGCCACCTACTGGCACCAGGAAGTGACATGTTTTTCACTGATATGCACTATTAGCAAACCAAAAAAAAAAAATGCCATTGTGTGCTAAACATGCTAGAAATATTCCCAAACATCCTAACAACATTAAGTTAGTGCTAAAGCATGCTATTAATACTATGAAACAGGAAGTTGTTGTAAATAAGGCAAGCAATGTCCGATCTGCCCAAAACTTCATACGGTTTGATAGGTGTTATGCCCTGAAGAAACACCCCTTCCCAAATTCAGTTATAGACATAGCGCCACCTGCTTGTAACAGGAAGTGACATGGTTAAAACTGTAATGGACTCCTAGGAACATATTAAAAAGTGTCAACAAGTGTTAAATAGGCTGGCAACATGCTAGAAACATACTTATACATGCTAGTAGCACTTAGCTAAGTGCTAAAGCATGCTACTAATGCAGTGAAAAAGGAAGTTGCTGTAACTCAGGCCAGCAATGTCCGATCTGCCCCAAACTTCAAACGTTTGACAAGAGTCCTGTCCGGAACACATCAACATGCCCGTATTCGGTTATAGTCATGGCGCCACCTATTGGCAAAAGGAAGTGTCTTGTTTAACACTGTTATGGACTCCTTGCAAAGTAATAAAAAGCATCAACATGTGTTAAATAGGCTGGCAAAATTCTAGAAGCATGCTAAAACATGCTAGCAACACTTAGCTCAGTGTTAAAGCATGCTATTAATGTAGTGAAATAGAACATTACTGTAACTCAAGCATACAATGTCTAATCTGCCTCAAACTTCACAAGTTTGATTAGAGTCCTGGCCTGAAGACATCTACATGTTCACATTTGGTTATAGCCATAGCGCCACCTACTGGCACCAGGAAGTGACATGTTTTTCACTGATATGCACTATTAGCAAACAAAAAAAAAAATGCCATTGTGTACTAAACATGCTAGAAATATTCCCAAACATGCTAACAACATTAACTTAGTGCTAAAGCATGTTATAAATACTATGAAACAGGAAGTTGTTGTAACTCAGGCAAGCAATGTCCGATCTGCCCCAAACTTCATACGTTTGATAGGTGTTATGCCCTGAACAAACACCCCTTCCCAAATTCAGTTATAGACATAGCGCCACCTGCTTGTAACAGGAAGTGACATGGTTAACACTGTAATGGACTCCTAGGAACATATTAAAAAGTGTCAACAAGTGTTAAATAGGCTGGCAACATGCTAGAAACATACTTATACATGCTAGTAGCACTTAGCTAAGTGCTAAAGCATGCTACTAATGCATTGAAAAAGGAAGTTACTGTAAATCAGGCCAGCAATGTCCGATCTGCCCCAAACTTCAAATGTTTGACAAGAGACCTGTCCGGAATACATCAACATGCCCGTATTCGGTTATAGTCATGGCGCCACCTATTGGCAAAAGGAAGTGTCTTGTTTAACACTGTTATGGACTCCTTGCAAAATAATAAAAAGCATCAAACATGTGTTAAATAGGCTGGCAAAATCCTAGAAGCATGCTAAAACATGCTAGCAACACTTAGCTCAGTGTTAAAGCATGCTATTAATGTAGTGAAATAGAACATTACTGTAACTCAAGCATACAATGTCCAATCTGCCTCAAACTTCACAAGTTTGGATTAGAGTCCTGGCCTGAAGACATCTACATGTTCATATTTGGTTATAGCCATAGCGCCACCTACTGGCACCAGGAAGTGACATGTTTTCACTGATATGCACTATTAGCAAACAAAAAAAAATGCCATTGTGTGCTAAACATGCTAGAAATATTCCCAAACATGCTAACAACATTAACTTAGTGCTAAAGCATGCTATTAATACTATGAAACAGGAAGTTGTTGTAACTCAGGCAAGCAATGTCCGATCTGCCCCAAACTTCATACGTTTAATAGGTGTTATGCCCGGAACAAACACCCCTTCCCAAATTCAGTTATAGACATAGCGCCACCTGCTTGTAACAGGAAGTGACATGGTTAACACTGTAATGGACTCCTAGGAACATATTAAAAAGTGTCAACAAGTGTTAAATAGGCTGGCAACATGCTAGAAACATACTTATACATGCTAGTAGCACCTTAGCTAAGTGCTAAAGCATGCTACTAATGCCGTAATAAATGAAATTGCTGTAACTCAGGCAAGCAATGATCAATCTGCCCCAAACTTCAAATGATTGACAAGAGTCCTGTCCGGAACACATCAACATGCCCTTATTCGGGTTATAGTCATAGCGCCACCTACTGGCAACAGAAAGTGTCATGTTTAACACTGTTATGGACTCCTGGCAACATATTAAAAAGTGTCAGGAAGTGCTAAATACGCTCGCAAAAATGTTAAAAACATACTAAAACATGCTAGTAGCACTTAGCTAAGTGCTAAATCATGCTACTAATGCAGTGAAAAAGGAAGTTGCTGTAACTCAGGCTAGCAATATCCGATCTGCCCCAAACTTCACACGTTTCACAAGAGTCCTGGCCTGAACACATCTAAAGGCCAATATTCAATTATCATTATAGCGCCACCTGCTGGCAACAGGAAATGACTTATTTTAAACTAACTTAAACATGAAATGTCTAATCTGCCCTAAACTTCACGTTTGATAAGGTCTTAATAGATTTTAAGGCCAATATTTCAGTTATAATCATACCGCCACCTGCTGGCAACAGGAAATTACTTGTTTTAAACTAACTTAAACATGCAATATCCGGTCTGCCCAAAGTTCTTGTGTTTGATATATGGGTCCTGGCCTGAGCTCATCTTTAGGCCAATATTTCTTTATAGTCTTAGCGCCACCTGCTGGCAACAGGAAATTACTTCTTTTACACTAACTTAAACATGCAATGTCTGATCTGCCCGAAACTTTGCATGTTTTGTAAGACTCCTGGCCTGAAGACATTTACATGCCGATATTCAGTTATAATCGCAGCATTATAACTGAATACTGAATACAATAGTGCCACCAGTTGGCAGCAGGAAAATGTGGCACAAATATTTACCTTTTTATAAACATATGACCCAACGTTCGCTGTTCACCTATGGCCACCGGTTGGTGGTGAGCCCGGGTGGGAAGGCCCTTTCATCGCTGCTTGCAGCTTTAATTAGGGCTCAAGCCTGGAGGGCGAAGAGCCCTATTGTTTTCCTTAGGATTATTTGTTATTATTATTATTATTTTTCTCCAAGGTTTCGGGGGCTTTTGGGGCCCTTAACATGCTTAAAAAGTCTTGAAAATTGGCACACACCTTGAAAACTGCGGCCATTAGGGCCGGACAGAGATTGATACACGGGCGTGGCACCGGGGCTCTACAGCGCCCCCTGGAATACTGAGGGCCATATACCATGTATACTTGCACGTATACATTTGAAACTCGGTACACATGTAGATCTCATCAAATCAAACAACTTTCGCACTGCATGTCATAAGCTCCGCCCAACAGGAAGTTGGCTATTTAGGGTTTTGTGAAAAACACATGCTCTGGAATTTGATATACTCCTCTGAGGAACTCCACCCATTCGCAACAAAACTAGGTGAACATAATCTCAATTGCGAAGATATTTTTGATATCTCGAATGGTTTGGCTGTGGCGAGGTGTTGAAATTATGGCGAGAAATGACAAACAAAATGCCTAATAACATTTACATACATTGCCTGAGTTTGATCAAACTTCATCGGTTTGTTCATTATATGATGCCGATCGCATATATGTGACTATTAGGAGTCAAAGTTATAGCGCCACCAACTGGCAACAGGAAGTGTGTCATTGTCAAAATGCTTTGAATTCAGCATCTTATTTTCACTCGATTTGCTTCAAACTTCATCAGAATAATGACAAAACACGGCCGATGTAAATCTGTTGTGGGGATATTGATATCTAATATAGTGTTGCCATGGCAATGCTTCAAACTTGAATATTCTGTTCTGGTGATTTTGAAGCAGATAACATGCTCAGAATTACATGAAACTCAAAACACATATCAGTCCTAACGATATATAGACAATGGCAATAGGTCATAAAAGGGCTTGGAAGAGGCACTCTATAGCGCCGCCTTTTGTCAAAAGTGGGGGGGGTAGTTTTAGCTATAGACACCAAACTCGGTACATAAATTGTTCTTATCAAGAAGGACAACTTTCTAATTCACAGTTATCAGCTATGACCAACAGGAAGTCTGCTATTTTGATTTGAATATGGATTTTTTGAAAAATATAGCTGTGAATTAATGCATACTATTCAGAGGAAAATAACACTATACAGACCAAACTTTGTCTACATGATGCCAAAACATTGAGGAACTTAAATTGCGAATGGATTTTGGATAGCTTGAACGGTTTTGCAGTGGTGATTTTTTTGAAATAACAGTGAAAAGGGAAACATTAATTGTCTTGTATTTTTTTTAATTGCAGCTAACTAAAACTACAAAACCAAATTAAAAAAATATAACAAATCTTTCTGAGGAAAAATGCACAGTTTCATGACTTTACAAAACTGTATGGATAACAGGAAATTAAAAAACTGTCAGACATCTGATCTCACTCTCTCTGTGTGAGGGTAGGGAGGGGGAGGGGGGGGGGGGGGAGGGGTGGTTGAGGGCCTTGCTGACAGAGAGAGAGAGAGAGAGAGAGAGAGAGAGAGACAGAGAGAGAGTTAACATCTCTTTAATCACCAGGAAAAAAAGAAAATCAGTAATTGTTTGTTGTTGTTTTTTCTTTTCATCATTACAGCTTAAGAAATCTCTTAGGCCTTATCCTTTTCTGTCAGTTTAAGGGACAAAAAATGGATTATACTTTTTTTATGCTGCAAATAATAATTTGAAACTCATTTGATACTGACCTATGACAGACATCCTGTGACATGACATTTATCTGAATTTACACAATCTCATGAATGTAACAGTTAAACAGTTAAGCTCACAGATGAAGACTAAGCTGTCATGCAGTCAAAAATATTTTGCAAATACTTATAGATCAATAAAATCATTAAAAATGCTTTTTCACCGAGTGCATAATAATTAGGCACATTGATATTCTGATGATATATTTTTTTCAAGCACATTTTACCAATTCCAAATCACATCAATCTTAATAAATACTATACATTTGTTATTTATTCATTTATGAGTGATATATAATTGTCCTTGAAGGCTGGAAGTGAAAAACTCCTTATATTCAGGAGTGCTGAATTATTAGGCATGTTTTCTTGCATTGCATTGGTCATAGAGCTCATTGTAGTGGTGCCTCAGGTGTTGAAATAGATTTGTTATACATTATACAGGTTCACACGTACTCCGTCAGCAGTGCGTATACAGTATGTGTATGTGGTACAGAAGCAGCAGCGAGAGCGCATTATTGTAACGCGAAAGCACATTAAAATAATGCGCGAGCGCGAATCTCACTGTTCGCGCGCAGATTTCCTTTGCTTTGTCACAAAACCAGACGCGCGTGCTCAGATACATGCTGCTCTTGCTCGGAGAGAGTGCGCGCACTTAAAATGTTTTTCCGCTCGCTCAAACGGTGTCCTGTGCACTCACAACTTTCTCTATGCTCATGCGCTAGATATTCATTCTTTTCGCACCTTTTTATTTCTAACCTTTTCTGTTCACATCTTTTACCGCATGCAGTGTGAACGCTCTGATCCATTAACATGGGCTCGGAAAAAAAGACGCATTACAGATAGAGTGTGTGAAACTGGAGTTACGTAGACATATGCCCAGTCTGTCCTGTTCTCGTGCTCCATTTAGGCGCGCTTCATTCTGACTGGTTCAGACAGCTACACCAAATGCGCAGTGTGTAAAAATAATCAATATATATACATAATTTTTTATTAAACCTTCCGGGGTGTTTTGGAGGCCTTAACATGCTCAAAAACTCTTGAAAATTGGCCCACACTTTGGAACCTGCAGCCATCAGGACGCCGCAGAGGCTGGGACACGGGTGTGGCACAGGGGCTCTACAGCACCCCCTGGAACACAGTCAGAAATCTTGAACCATAGCTCACACATACTTGCTTGTATTTATATGAAACTCTTATAGATCTTATTGAGCTGAACAACTTTTGCACTCTATGTCATAGGCTCCGCCCAATAGGAAGTCAGCTATTCAGGGCTCTTTAAAAAAAGCATGCTCTGGAATTTGAAATACTCCTCTGAAGACTTTCAACCGTTTGCCACGAAACTCAGTGAACATGATCTCAAGACATTTGGGATGAAAAATTGCAGGGGGATTTTTGATATCTCGAATGGTTTGCCCATGGCGAGACGATGAATTTAGGGCGAAAAATGAGAAACAGGAAATGGCTAATAACATCCACATACATTTTCAGATTTTCTTCAAACTTCAGAGGTTTGTATGTTGTATGATGCTGATCACATAGATGTGACTATTAGGAGACAAAGTTTTAGCGCTACCAACTGGCAGCAGGAAGTGTGTCATTTTCAAAATGCTTTGAATTCAGCATCTTATTTTTACTCGATTTGCTTCAAACTTCATTTGAATAATGACAAAACACGACCGATATAAAACTGTTGAGGGGATATTAATATCTATAATATTGTTGCCATGGCAACGTGTCAAACCTGAATATTCTTTTCTGGTGATTTTGAGGCAGATAACATGCTCAGAATTTCATGAAACTCAAAATACACATCAGTATTAATGATAGTTTGGACATCGCAGAGGCTGGGACCTGGTTGTTCATTTTCTAATTTACAGTCATTAGCTACGACCAACAGGAGGTCGGCTATTTTTATTTTTATTGTGGATTTATGAAAAATCAGCCTGTAAATTAATTCATACTCCTCCAAGAAGAAACAAGTAATTCACACCAAACTTTGTCAACATGATGCCAATATACTGAAGATGTTAAATTGTGAATGGGTTTAGGATACCTTGAATGGTGTGGCCATAGCGATTTATTAAATTCACATTAAAAAATACAATAGTTATTTTACTATATCTTTACAATTCTTAATTCTAACTCTTCATAATTTTTTAGATATGTAGAAGTCATCATTTTTAGGAAGCACAGTAAGTTTCATAGCTTTATCATGTTTAGGAGCCAGCATAAAATTAAAACTATCATAACTTATAGATCAAGCTTGCAATTTTTAATACCAATAATGGCCACCAGATGGCGCTATATGATTACTTTTAAATAATTATTGTAGAAACGCGTATAGAGCATTTAAATCATTTTTAAAAATCTGTCAGAGAAAAATAATATGTATTTTATGTATTTTACTGATAAAATGATCCTCACTTTATTAGAATAACAAGCTGAAGTATTGTAAAATGCTGTATATTAAGAGTAATTCTTTATAGGCTTTATGGACAGATAAGTTTTGAGTCAACATTAAATCAAAATCAACACAACCTACTTTACCACCCTAAAAAGAATTTATCTTCAAGAAAAGGGGTCGGAAATGTACGGCTCGCGAGCCGCACCTGGCTCTTTGACAAAAATCATGCGGTTTGCAAGATCTCTTACCCTTTACCAACAAATGATCAATTACGAAAAATAATACATCACTAGAGATCAGCGATTTGTTGCAGAGTCTACATAAGCTGATGAAAGGTTTAAAATAATATTTTTTTACCCGCCAATGTATGTTTTCAGTGCGCATTCAGTGCTGTTTGCGAGAGTCACGACTATTGTCTATGGTAACATAGAGCTGATAAAGTCAAGCTGCTACGTAGCTTGTTAGTTTGTGGCAATAGCAGGAAAAAAAAATTTTTTTTTGAACAGCAGAAGAAAATGTAAAAGTATGTAAAACAAACTGAAAAGCAGCTTTCAGCAGGTGGGACTGTTAATAAAGGAACTAGGGCTGTGTGATATGGAAAAAAAAAAAGCAATATATATATATATTTCATATATTTTAGATTCATATATATATATACAGGTCCTTCTCAAAAAATTAGCACATTGTGATAAAAGTTCATTATTTTCCATAATGTAATGATAAAAATTAAACTTTCATATATTTTAGATTCATTGCACACCAACTGAAATATTTTCAGGTCTTTTATTGTTTTAATACTGATGATTTTGGCATACAGCTCATGAAAACCCAAAATTCCTATCTCAAAAAATTAGCATATTTCATCCGACCAATAAAAGAAAAGTGTTTTTAATACAAAAAAGTCAACCTTCAAATAATTATGTTCAGTTATGCACTCAATACTTGGTCGGGAATCCTTTTGCAGAAATGACTGCTTCAATGCGGCGTGGCATGGAGGCAATCAGCCTGTGGCACTGCTGAGGTGTTATGGAGGCCCAAGCTCATCCAGAGTGTTTGGTCTTGCGTCTCTCAACTTTCTCTTCACAATATCCCACAGATTCTCTATGGGGTTCAGGTCAGGAGAGTTGGCAGGCCAATTGAGCACAGTAATACCATGGTCAGTAAACCATTTACCAGTGGTTTTGGCACTGTGAGCAGGTGGCCAGGTCGTGCTGAAAAACGAAATCTTCATCTCCATAAAAGCTTTTCAGCAGATGGAAGCATGAAGTGCTCCAAAATCTCCTGATAGCTAGCTGCATTGACCCTGCCATTGATAAAACACAGTGGACCAACACCAGCAGCTGACATGGCACCCCAGGCCATCACTGACTGTGGGTACTTGACACTGGACTTCAGGCATTTTGGCATTTCCTTCTCCCCAGTCTTCCTCCAGACTCTGGCACCTTGATTTCCGAATGACATGCAAAATTTGCTTTCATCCGAAAAAAAAAGTACTTTGGGACCACTGAGCAACAGTCCAGTGCTGCTTCTCTGTAGCCCAGGTCAGGCGCTTCTGCCGCTGTTTCTGGTTCAAAAGCACACGCCTGTGCACGGTGGCTCTGGATGTTTCTACTCCAGACTCAGTCCACTGCTTCCGCAGGTCCCCAAGGTCTGGAATCGGTCCTTCTCCACAATCTTCCTCAGGGTCCGGTCACCTCTTTTTGTTGTGCAGCGTTTTTTTTGCCACACTTTTTTCCTTCCCACAGACTTCCCACTGAGGTGCCTTGATACAGCACTCTGGGAACAGCCTATTCGTTCAGAAATTTCTTTCTGTGTCTTACCCTCTCGCTTGAGGGTGTCAAAGATGGCCTTCTGGACAGCAGTCAGGTCGGCAGTCTTACCCATGATTGCGGTTTTGAGTAATGAACCAGGCTGGGAGTTTTTAAAAGCCTCAGGAATCTTTTGCAGGTGTTTAGAGTTAATTAGTTGATTCAGATGATTAGGTTTATTGCTGATTTAGAGAACCTTTTCATGATATGCTAACTTTTTTGAGATTGGAATTTTGGGTTTTCATGAGCTGTATGCCAAAATCATCAGTATTAAAACAATAAAAGACCTGAAATATTTCAGTTGGTGTGCAATGAATCTAAAATATATGAAAGTTTAATTTTATCATTACATTATGGAAAATAATTAAGTTTTATTACAATATGCTAATTTTTTGAGAAGGACCTGTATATATATATATATATATATATATATATATATAATATATATATATATATATATATATATATATTATATATATATAAATAATAATTGAAATTGAATTGATTTCGATTACGATTTTGACACACAGACATGCTTTACAGTAAAAAGTGCATTCAGTATGAATTTGAAACATATTTTCAGAAGAAAACCAATTAGAGCTTCATCTAGAACAGACTACTCAAAAAAAATCATTAAGTAAGGGTGTGACAAAATGTCAAACTTATGGCAAACAAATAAAATAAAAAAATAAATCCCGTGTCCAGGGATTTTTTTTCTTTTTTGCCATGCATTGGTCATAGAGCTCATTGTAGCTGTGCCTCACGTGTTGAAATAGATTTGTTATACATTATACAGGTTCACACATACTCCGTTTGCAGTGCATATACAGTATGTGTATGCGGTGCAGAAGCAGCAGCGAGAGCGAGTTATTGTAACACAGAAGCACATTAAAATAATGCGTGAGCGCGAATCTCTCTGCTCACACGCAGATTTCCTTTGCTTTGTCACAAAACCAGACACGCGTGCTCAGATACACGCTGCTCTCGCCTGGAGAGAGTGATCATGGCCACCACCAGATGGAGCTATAGGATTACTTTCAAATAATTGTTGTAGAAACTTGTATAGAGCATTTAAATAATTTTTCGACTGTCCTGCAAAGTTCAGCTCCAACTCTAACCAGTCAAACCTACCTTTAATTTTCAAGCGAACCCGAAGGCCTTAATTAGTTGCTTCAGGTGTGTTTGATAAGGGTTGGAGCTAAACTTTGCAGGACAGTCAATCCCCATTAACAGGGTTGGACATCCCTGTGCTAGAGGGTTACTGTGTATGTGCCCGCTGGGCACAGTTTTACTGTTGCCACCGGGGTGGCGTTTCTGCTGACAGCTTGGGCCCACCATCGCTGCTTGCAGCTATATATTTTTTTTCTTTTTCTTTAGACTAAACTGGCTTTTGGGGGGCCTTAACATGCTCAAAAACTCTTGAAAATTGGTACACACGTTGGAATCTGCGGTCATTAGGACTCCACAGAGACTGGGACCCGGGCGTGGCACAGGGGCTCTACGGCGCCCACTGGAACACAGTGAGAAATCTTGATGTATAGCTCACACATACTTACACATATAGATCTCATTGAGCCGAACAACTTTCGTGCTTCATGTCATAGGCTCCACCCAACAGGAAGTCGGCTATTCAGGGCTGTTTAAAAAGCACATGCTCTGGAATTTGATATACTCCTCTGAGGACTTCCAACCGCTTGCCTCGAAACTTGGTGAACATGATCTCAAGACATTGGGCATGCAAAATTGCCAAGGGATTTTTGATATCTCGAACAGTTTGCCCATGGTGAGACGATGAATTTATGGCGATAAATGAGAAACAGTAAGTGTCTAATAACATCCACATACATTTTCTGAATTTGATCAAGTTTCAAGGGTTTGTTCATTGTATGATGCCGATCGCATAGATGTGACTATTATTACTGAAACTGATAGCACCTGGTATCAGGAAGGGAATCATTTTTAAAATGCTTTGAATTCAGCATGTTATTTTTACTCAATTTGATCCAAACTTCATCAGAATAATGTCAAAACACGGCCGATGTAAAACTGTGGAGGGGATATTGATATCTAAAATATCATTGCCATGGCAATGTGTCAAACTTGAATATTCTTTTCCGGTGATTTTAAGGCAGATAACATGCTTAGAATTTATTGAAACTAAACACGCATATCAGTATTAATGATAAATAGACACTGGCAAAAGCTCATAAAGGGCGTAGAAGAGGCACTCCATAGTGCCACCTTTTGACAAAACTTGGGGGTTTCATTTTAGCTATAATCACCAAACTTGGTACATACCGTATATTGTTCTCATCAATTTGGACAACTTTCTAATTTACACTCATTAGCTACCACCAACAGGAAGTCAGCTATTTGGGTCTGAATATGGATTTTTGGAAAAATATATCTGTGGATTAATGCATATTCCTGAGGAGAATTAAACTACACACCAAACTTTCTATACATGATGCCAAAACATTGAGGAACTTAAATTGTGGATGGATTTTGGATAGCTTGAGCGGTTTAGCCATGGTGGTTTATTAAAATAACAGTAAAAAATATAGCAGTTATTTTTTATATATCTTTAAAATGCAGCTCCCAAACACTTCAAAACTTTTTACATACAGGGAACAAATCATTCTGAGGAAATACGCAGTTTGATGATTTTACAACACTCTATGGATAACGAGAAAAAAAAAAACTATCAGATATCTGATTTCACTCTGTGTGAGGAAGGTGAGGTGGGTGGGTGAGTGTGTGTGTGTTGATTGAGGGGGTGGGTGTGTGTGTGTGTGCTAAGTGTGGGTGGGTGAGAGAGAGAGAGAGAGAGAGAGAGAGAGAGAGAGAGAGAGAGAGAGAGGTCTGTTTATACTTTTGAGTGTTTAAAAGTGGTTTAAAAGTAACAGTAAAACAGCTCACAGATGAAGTTGTAATGCAGGCAACAATATTTCACAAATGGTTTTAGATCCATAAAATAGTTAAAAATGCTGCTACACCACATGCATAATTATTAGGCATGTTTTTTATTCTGATGATTTTTTTTCCCCAAGCACATTTTACCAATTCCAAACAACATCAATATTAATAACTACTATTAATTTTGTATTTAATAATTTATGAGTGATATATAATTGTCCATGAAGGCTGAAAGTGAAAAACTCCTTATATTCAGGTGTGCAGATTTACTAGGCATGTTTTCTTTTAGAGATAAAATGAGCCAAAAAAGAGGTTTAACTCAGACTGACAAGTCAAAAATGATTAAAACCTCATGCAAAACATTCAAAAGTAATGCAATACAGAAATTGCAAAGTTAAGACATGACCACTGGACAGCAAAGTGCTCACTGGGTCAGCAGGCTCAGAAAAAAACAGGTGGAGAAGAAAAGACTAACGTTAACTGCAAAAGAATTAAGAATTAATGTGAAGAATTAGATGTGAAGCCATCAGGAAGCATTTAGTCTCCAGAACCACCATTTTTCAGAACTGCAACTTTCCTGGAGCCTCCAGAATTACAAGGTGTCAGGTTCTGAGAGACATTGCTTGGGTTAAAAATCCAAAAAAAAAAAGACCCTCTCTTAATTAGAATAACATACTGAAGTATTGTGAAATACTGTACATTAAGACTAATTTTTTATAGGCTTTATGGACAGGTAAAGTTGTGGCCTAATGGTTAGAGAGTTTGACTCCTAACCCTAAGGTTGTAGGTTCGAGTCTCGGGATACCACGACAATACCACGACATAGGTGCCCTTGAGCAAGGCACTGAACCCCTAACTGCTCCCGGGCACCGCAGCATAAATGGCTGCCCACTGCTCCGGGTATGTGTTCACGGTGTGTGTGTGTGTATTCACTGCTGTGTGTGTGCACTTTGGATGGGTTAAATGCAGAGCACAAATTCTGAGTATGGGTCACCATACTTGACTGTATATCACGTCACGCAGGTTTTGAGTGACTCTTGAAGGACCAGCACCACATTCTCTTTTACCACTGTTTGAAGAATTTATCTTCCAGAATCTGGTCATAAGTTTTAGGAGCTAATTTTTATTCCATCTCCTATCCTGAAAAGCCTGTCTTAAAGAATTGACTAAAAATTAATCTTCACATAAATTCTTAATTCTTTTGCAGTTAACGTGTGTCTTTTACTCTCCATCTGATTTTTTTTTTCTTTTTTCTGACCTCACTGACCCAGTGACCATTTTGCTGTCCAAAAAAAATTTTTTTTTGACCTCTCAGATATTGTTTTAGTATTCAAAAAATGTACAAATTAATAATTTTTTATTTTTTTTTTAATTTTAGTAAGTTTTTAGGGAAATGTTGTAATATTGCAAAGTTGGCCCTAGTTAGGAGCAGAATGTCTGTATTTGTACTCACTATGTCTGAACAGATATACGGAGCATTTAAGCATTCATTTGCTCATTTGCAGAGACGATTGTTTACTTACCCCCATAACAGTATATATCATGAGTAATCATATTTTATTACACAACAATCATATTTTATTATAAATATACAAAAAAAATTATATAAAAAAAAATGTTTATAAAACTTTTTCTTCTATCACTTTCAATTTGGTTTGAATGAAGTCTGTGTTTACTTGCCGTGATAGTCCCTAAGACAGTTCTTTTCATATGAGAAGTACAGACAAACATTGCACTGACAAACATTGTGTTTGTGTATCCATTATTGCAGTGTCTGCAGCATCCTCTCTTCATCTTTACTGGGAAATTTGCAGTCATTTCTATGCGTACATCCAGTGGGGGGTGGTCCGATGACCTCTTGGCTGAGGGACTCACATCTGTTGAGGATGGTCTCTTCTGAGGATCCAAAGGGCTCCCTGATGTCACCTTCTGTGTCAATGTGTTTGTCTTCCCTGAAGATGGTCACCCTCTCTTGGGTGTTGTGTTGTGTGTGTTTGCCAGGATGAGAGAGGTTGCAAGTTGTGCCTGAAACTGTCTCCTGTTCAGTATCTCTTTCTTAGTCATCTTCAGAGCTTTACAGTCCCGCTTGTAGAGGAGCCAGGCATTAATCACAGCAAGGATGATGGTGTGTCAGAAGATGTAAATATACCAGCAGTGGGATTTCATGGGGAACTTGTACTTGGCAGCAAATGAGTCCAACAAATCCACACCTCCCATGTGTTTGTTGTAGGTACCAACAATGTAAGGCCTCTCAACATCAATGATGGTTTTGGTGGCTTTGTCCCAGCGCTGAATCTTCTGCACAGGTTCTGGTCCAGCAAAGGATGACACAAGTGTGACTGCTCGGTTGTCATACCATTTGACAGTGCAGATGTTGTGGTTCCCCTCCACTCGGACATCAAAGCTTCCTCTCCCCTTTTTCTTCAAGCTCTTCTCATCTTCAAGCTTGCAGTTGGGTAGGCGTAAAACAAACAAAAAACTACAAAGATACAGGGAGTTTCAGATACTGTTCTAGATGATGGAGTTTCAAATACCACATACAATTTATTAAATATTAAAAATTTAACAGAAAAGCACATTTAGAAATTTGTTACAGTGAATCATCTAACAGTATAAATTTCAATTTGTGACCATGTGAGAAGCGCATGTAATGTGTAAGGAGCACAGGCTATTTTGACTACCACTCCGGCCCAAAGTTGTAGAATTACAACATAGACTTAACAAGCTCTAAATCAAATTTGATTAATGTTTTCCAAAATAACTAAATATGTATGTGTTCTAGACATTGTAATACACACACACACACACGCACACACAAAAATATGGAATTTTACTTAATTGAATCTTGACAAATCCATTAATGCAAAAAAAAGGAGTTGAGCAGCTACATTTCTATCCATAACCGTAAGTACCCGTTTTTTTTTTTGTTGCCACTGATTGGGAAAGCCTATTAGCAATCACCTTCAGCTTTCCGCCAAAGTCAACTCCATGGTCAAATTTAGATAAGAGACGAAACCATGGACAAAACAATGGATGAAGACGCAGCAGGTCCATCCCGGGAATGTGCCAACCCGTGGCCCCACCTCGCCAGACTATTTCAAATTTCTGAACAAGTTAATGATAGTTTTCGCTTCAAGTGTTTGCTGTGTTTACCAAAACAGAACTTCATCACCGCCTACAAAAATTCATCCTCCAACTTACGGAAACATGTCAAGGTACGTACATTGAAATAAACTTCCTTACATTTCTTCTAAGCTAGATTCTACCTACAGAAAAGTGCACTAAATGATTGGCTAGCTGCGATAATGCAGCTTTTTACATTCTCGATTACGTTTTAATACTACAAGGAGAAGTCAACGTTCAAATGGGCTGGCTGCTCCCGACAATCATCACCCTCACAACCAAGCTTGAAAAGTCCAGACCATCACTCAGATTTTGCAAGCCACTTGTTGATGCTCTTCTTGAAGGTTTGAGGAAGCAGTTTGAGAGCATGATGTCAGAGCCAGAGCTAATTGCAGCAACCATTCTCGTTCCAAGGTTCAAAACCTCCTGGACCAGCAATGACACAGTTCTACAGTTTGGTAAGGAAAATGTTTTTTTTTTTTTTTATTTGTTTGTTTGCTTGTTTTTTTTTTGTTTTTTTTTAAAACCTTTACATCCAACAATGATTCTATGCAGTTGTTTACTTACAGAGTAATAATAACAAAAATATGTGTTCGTTGGTGTGATTCTGTTTTTCTAATCAAGGCCTTAGTTACATCAAGGAACATCTGCCAGAACACGATGAAGGTCTTTGGTCTTCTAATACCACATCAACCTCTTCTGATGAAGATGACTTCTTCTCCAATGTCAAGCAGACGCATTCCCATGAGATAAGTATGCCGTATGCCTCTAGTTTGAGCTCCATCACGTTATTTCTCTATCGTCAAATTTTTATTATTGAAATCTATTTTATACACCATCATTTTCGTTTCTGTAACGTGTGAATATATCCTCTATCGTATTCTACAACAAAAACAAAGCGCCTTGTTATCAATAGTTTTATTTTGATTTCCCGAGTCCTCTAGTAGCTTATAGCCCATTAGCATCACCAGCGTGGTTGTCGCTAAACCCGCGTGCATTGCTAATACTTTATTCACACACATTACAATTGCTTTACTAACTGTTACTTGATTTAATGGCAGATGTTTGTCTACCTTTGAGTGCAGGTGACGACACGTTCGAGCTGCATTCGGTGCAGCTCGAGCTGGAGGCCTCGGAGAAGCAGATTCGGGTCCTGGAGTAGAGGCAGGCCCAGCTGAGAGAGCGGAGAGCCGCACTGGAAACCTCCCGGGCTGACGCTCACAAGTCCAGGGTAAGTATGCAGTGCGCTACTAACAGTCCCACCACCTCCACCCCGTGTGTTTCTCTGCACAGGCCCGATGCACCCAGGACGCAATCTGCCCAGATGTCCTTCACTCCGGCGCTGGGACACCACGGACCCTGGGTTCATCCGCAGCGTAGGACGCGAGCCAGGCCCCGGGTGACGACTTCTCCCCCTCCGGTCTTCGCGATCTCCACACGGAACCGCTTCTCTCCCCTCCGCGAGATGGAACGCAACGCTGTGATCGTCAGAGAATCCATCGTCCGACACGTCCGTGCTACTTTAGCCAAAGGTAAAGTGCACACTCACTGTTTCCCTGGTGCTCGTGTTCTCGATGTTTCTGCGCAGATACCCGCGATCCTGAAGGCCGACGAGAGCCCAAGAGCGGTCGTGCTTCACGCCAAGGTTAACGACACCACGCAGCAGCAGACGGAGATGCTGAAGAGGGACTTCAGGAGCCTGATCGAGACGGTTCGCAGCACGAACCACTGCCCACATATCGACGAGGACACGAAAGGTTCAATAGACTTTTTGCTCTAAATGAATGGTTATTGTCATGGTGTAAATAACAAAAACTGCTCTTTGTTAATAATTGAAATCTTTTCTGGGAGCGTCCTAGGCTTTTTCGCGCTGATGGCCTGCACCCCAGCAGAGTCAGAGCGGATCTCCTCTCGGACAACATCTCCAGGACTCTACACTCCATTTGACTAGTAAGCCAATTCTCAAATAACTGCTATGATGGCTTTTGTTCTACCCGCTTAAATGATAGAAGTACGTGTGCTGTCCAATCTATTAAGACTGTGTCTGTTCCCCGAATAGTGAGGTCAAAATATAAATTTAATGTAGGATCTAGAAAAAATCTTATTGTGATTAAACCAGACTGGTCGTGGGGGAGGTGTTGCAACAATATATAGCAACAATATATAGTGATATTCTCAATGTTACCCAGAAAACAGGATACAGGTTTAAATCATTCGAAATACTTCTGCTTAATGTTACACTGTCAGATATGCAAAATAAATCTATTGTGTCTCTTGCTCTGGCTACTGTGTATAGACCACCAGGGCCATATACAGAATTCCTAAAAGAACTTGGAGATGTCCTCTGAGACCTGACCATTTCCTTGTATCGTGCATTCTGTGTATTGATTATTGTGGCAGGGGGGGCGTGGTTTAGCGAAGTCTGCAGCGGGAGAGAGAGTCAGGAGACGAGCGGTGAGTGAGTGGATTGTACGGAAACGATCAACACCTGTTTCTTGTTGCAGTAATTGGCGTGGAGAGAGTATAAAACGCCAGGAGAAACGGGAGCAGTTGAGAGAGAACCAGACTGCTGACGGGACCTGAGAAACCGGAAGAAGTAACCCGGAAGTGCTATGCGTTAGAGTTTATTGTTTGTCAAAGTAAAAGTAATCATTGGTGTTTGCAGGGATTTATTTGTAAATCAGAATAAAACTCGTCAGCAGTCCAGCCGACCCTTGTCCTCTTCCTTTCCTCACACGAACTCACTACACTGGTGCCGAAACCCGGGAAAGGAAGAAGGAGTGCCGCCGCCATGCAGAGCCCGTCCTCCATGCCACTTGCGGACACCATCTCATCCCTCGCGGCCCTACATCAGGAACAACATCAGGCCCTGCTGGACTTGCGAACAGATCAGGAACGGCGGTTCCACGCCATCCTTCAAGCCCAGCAGGAGGACCGCGAGAGGTTCCGGAGCTGGATCGACCGGGAGGTTCGTACCGAGGCCTCGGGACAGCCCGCAGTTCCCGCTCACCTGCCCCTTCACAAAATGGGACCACAGGATGACCCTGAAGTTTTCCTGGAACTCTTCGAAAAATCAGCTGAAACGTGCGGCTGGCCCCGCGACCAATGGCCAGTTAGGCTGATTCCTCTGCTCTCGGGCGAGTCCCAGGTGGCCGCACAACAGCTACCGGTAGCGAACCTCCTGGTCTTCGACGACCTGAAGAGGGCCATCATTCAGCGGGTCGGCCGGTCCCCAGAGCAACATCGTCAGCGGTTCCGCTCCCTGGACCTGGGGGAATCCGAGGGAAGTGACGTGGAACACATCATCGAGGAAAACAGCCGAGTGGGTCCAGTGCCACCGTCCCACGTCACTGGACTTGGCTATCCATCTCGCGGAGGACCACATGGTGGCGTGCCCAGGGGTCGGCGAACCCCTTCCATCAATCTCTCTCTCTCCCTCTCTCCCCTCTCCATCTCTCTCTCGACCTGTCCCTCTCCCTAGGTCCCGTCCACCCGGCCCTCCTCGTGGTCTGACCCAGGGCTGCTGGAGGGGACAGTGCTTCCGCTTCTCCGCTCTCTCCACGCCAATTCCCCAATCCACTCCCTGCCACTGGGGCGGCGGGGAGGTCTGGGCTGGCCTGTTGGCGTTGCGGGGACCCGGAACATTTCGTGGACAGGTGTCCTGTGATGGAGGTGGGAACGATGATCCGGGTCCCGGATGTCCCACAGGCCACCCCCGGTCATGCAGGTGA
The DNA here is from genome assembly GCF_018340385.1 of Cyprinus carpio. Lineage (NCBI taxonomy): Eukaryota > Metazoa > Chordata > Actinopteri > Cypriniformes > Cyprinidae > Cyprinus > Cyprinus carpio. The sequence continues at coordinate 230,903 of NW_024873536.1, read as the reverse complement.
ATACCAAATACCCGTGAGTATCAAGGAGGGTATATATCCGGCCTTGGTGGATTCAGGATGTAACCAAACCTCAATCCATCAAAGCCTGATGCAACCGGGGGCATTGGATACAAGCCGCGTGGTTAAGGTGCGGTGCGTACACGGGGATGTGGTGGAGTACCCGGTGGTCCCGATCATCATTCAATTCAGGGGTCAAAAGCATAGTGTAGAGGTGGCGGTTAGTCCTCACCTCCGGCATCCGATAATTCTGGGAAGGAATTGGCCCGCGTTTACTGTTTTATTGGGGTCACTATGTGCGGATGCCTCTTGGGGAAATAAGGCACGGAAGGGGGATGCGCGTGTGCAGGCGGGAGAGACTGAGCCAGGACCACTGGGTTCTGCTTCGGGGGAACCGAGCGAAATCGGGAGACTGGTTCTCTCGGAGCATGATGACTTTCCTCTGGAGCAGTCTCAGGACGAGACATTAAAACATGCTTTCCAACAGGTCCGCTCTATCGATGGTCAGCCTCTCCAACCTGGCCACCCGCTCACCTATCCGTATTTTGCCATTCTAAGAGATCGGTTGTATCGAGTGACCCAAGAAACTCGGACAAAAATAAATACAACCCAGTTGTTGATTCCGAAGAGCCGCAGGGAAATGCTTTTCCATGCGGCTCATTCTAATCCCATGGCGGGCCATTTGGGACAGGCAGCAACACTGAATCGCCTCATGACCCATTTTTTTTGGCCGGGCATTCATGACAACGTGTGCAGGTGGTGCGCGTCTTGTCCGGAATGTCAGTTGGTGAATCCACCGGCCGCCCCAAAAGCGCCATTGCGCCCCCTTCCCTTAATGCAGGTCCCCTTCGAAAGAATTGGTATGGACCTCATCGGGCCATTAGAGCGATCGGCACGGGGACATCGCTTTGCATTAGTCATAGTTGACTATGCAACCCGATATCCTGAAGCAGTGGCTCTCCGCAACATTTCCGCTAAGAGTGTTGCGGACGCCCTGTTTTGTCTAATCTCCCGGGTGGGGGTTCCGAAAGAAATCCTCACTGACCAGGGCTGTGCGAGAGGTCCCACAAGACCTTATTCGCTGTGCGAGAGGTCCCACAAGCCTCCACGGGGTTTTCCCCCTTCGAACTTCTCTACAGTCGCCAGCCCCGAGGGGTGCTGGATGTCCTGAGAGAAACTTGGGAGGAGGGGCCATCTCAAGGCAAAAACGAAATTCAGTATGTGCTGGACTTAAGAACAAAACTCCACACTTTGGGGCGGCTATCAATGGAGAATTTGTTACAAGCCCAGGACCGCCAGAGCCAGCTGTATAACCGGGGAACTAGATTATGCAAATTTGCACCGGGAGAGAAAGTACTTGTATTACTCCCAACGTCAAGCTCTAAGTTAATGGCTAAGTGGCAGGGACCGTTTGAGGTCGCACGACAAGTCGGAGATCTCGATTATGAGGTAATACGGTCCGATAGGAACGGGGCACGTCAGATCTATCACCTCAACCTCCTAAAAAAATGGAATGAGGCGGAATCAGTGATGTTGGCAACGGTGATTAGCGGAGAGGATGATCTCGGGCCTGAGGCGAATGTCAAACCACAATCCCTCGCCCTGGCCCCAGGAGGAGATCACCTCTCGCCGTCCCAACTCACTGATCTAACAAAATTACAGGCAGAATTTGCCGACGTGTTCTCGCCCCTACTGGGCCGTACCAACCTCATTCAGCACCATATCGAGACGGAGCCGGGCGTGGTAGTTCGCAGCAGCCGGCCGTATCGCTTACCTGAGCACAAGAAAAAAGGTAGTTCAGGCTGAATTAGGCGCAATGCTGGAAATGGGAGTAATAGAAGAATCCAATAGTAACTGGGCGAGCCCGATAGTTTTACTCCCGAAAACGGACGGCTCAGTCCGCTTCTGTGTGGATTATCACAAGGTGAATGCTGTGTCGAAATTTGACGCGTATCCAATGCTGCGGGTTGACGAGTTACTTGATCGGCTAGGCACGGCTCGTTTTTATTCGACATTGGACTTAACGAAGGGATATTGGCAGATCCCCTTGTCTCCATTATCCAAAGAAAAGACAGCTTTTACAACGCCGTTTGGATTACACCAATTTATTACCCTTCCGTTTGGGTTGTTCGGGGCACCGGCTACTTTTCAGCGCCTCATGGATAAGATTCTGCGGCCCCATGCAGCATATGCTGCTGCCTACTTGGATGATATCATTATATTTAGTAATGATTGGCAGCGCATTTGCAGCATCTGAGGGCCGTCCTGAGGTCGCTGAGGGGCGCTGGACTCACGGCCAACCCAAAGAAGTGTGCAATTGGGCGTGTGGAAGTAAGGTATCTGGGCTTCCACTTGGGGCATGGACAGGTGCGTCCCCAAATTGACAAGACAGCTGCTGTTGCGACCTGCCCGCGTCCCAAGACCAAAAAGGAGGTAAGGCAGTTCTTGGGGCTGGCGGGATATTATAGACGGTTTGTTCCTAATTATTCGGACCTCACCAGCCCCTTGACTGACCTTACTAAAAAGGAGGCACCAGATACGGTCCAGTGGACGGAGTCGTGTCAGCAGGCCTTTACCCAGGTAAAGGCTGCCCTGTGTGGCGGGCCGTTATTACACTCTCCTGATTTCTCTCTCCCTTTTCTGCTGCAGACTGACGCGTCGGACCGGGGGCTGGGCGCTGTCCTGTCCCAGGAGATAGAGGGGGAGGAACGGCCGGTGCTGTACATTAGCCGGAAGCTCTCGAAGAGAGAGGCTAAGTACAGCACCATCGAGAAAGAGTGTCTTGCCATCAGATGGGCCATCCTCACCCTCCGCTATTATCTCCTGGGACGGGAGTTCACCCTCTGTTCGGACCACGGCTCCACTGCATGAAGGATACCAACGCGTGGATCACCCGTTGGTATCTGGCTCTACAACCTTTTAAATTCAAGGTGTTCATCCACAGGCCGGGTGTTCAGATGGCTGTGGCCAACTTCCTCTCCAGAAATGGAAAAGTAAAGAAGTAACCTGGAAGTGCTGTCCATTAGAGTTTATTGTTTGTCAAAGTAAAAGTCATCATTGGTGTTTGCAGGGATTTATTTGTAAATCAGAATAAAACTCGTCAGCAGTCCAGCCGACCCTTGTCCTCTTCCTTTCCTCACACGAACTCACTACAATTATAATAACTATATAGGTTCGCGTTATCGTCCAGGCAGAACTATTGTTCCAGCAACCAAAGACAGATTCACAAATAACCTGCCTGATTTATCTCAACTGCTCTGTGTACCCATAAATACACATGAACTAGAAAATGACTGGCAACATGGGCACTATCTTCTCTAATACATTAGAAGCTGTTGCCCCCATCAAATTGAAAAAGGTTAGAGAAAAACGTACTGTGCCATGGTACAACAATAATACCCACACTCTCAAGAAAGAAACTTGAAGTCTTGAGCGCAAATGGAGAAAAACACTAACTTGGAAGTTTTTTAGAATTGCTTGGAAAAACAGTATGTCCAGCTATAGACAGGCTCTAAAAATTGCCAGGGCCGAGCATATCCACAAACACATAGAAAACAACCAAAACAATCCAAGGTTTTTATTTAGCACAGTGGCTAGATTACCAAATAACCAGACGCCACCCGATCTAAATATTCCCTCACAGTTAAATAGTAATGACTTTATTAATTTATTCACTGATAAAATACATAACATCAGAAATACAATAACAAATGTAGATTCTACAGCGTCTTGTTCCTTGTCTATTTTTTTTAAGTCCTTGCTAAAAACTTTTTTATTTTCCTTAGTGTATTGACTACTGTGATATGTTAAATTTTGAAATGGGTGGTTTTAAATTTTTGTCTGGTCTATTTTTCATGTATGTGTAATATTCTTACTCTTCTGTAAAGCACTTTGGTCAGCCTGGAGGCTGTTGTAAATGCGCTATACAAATAAAATTGAAATTGAAATTGAATTGAAATTAATACTTTAGTTTTATCCATCGCACCCAAAGATAAACTGCAGTGCTTTACAACTATAGGACAGGAAGAGCTAAATAAACTTAACACTGCATCTAAACCAACAACATGTTTATTAGATCCTGTACCCACTAAATTACTGAAAGAGTTGTTACCTGTAGCAGAAAAAAACGCTTCTAAATATTATTAACTCGTCGTTATCTTTAGGTCATGTCCCAAAACCATTCAAGCTGGCGGTTATTAAGCCTCTTATTAAGAAACCACAACTAGATCCTAGTGAACTGGCAAATTAGAGACCCATTTCAAATCTTCCATTTATGTCTAAAATTTTAGAAAAAGATGTGTCTGCTCAATTGTGCTCCCAACTGCAAAAAAATTATCTCTACGAAGAATTTCAGTCGGGTTTCAGGCCCCATCATAGCACAGAAATTGCACTTGTTAAAATTACAAATGACTTGCTTTTAGTTTTACTTGATCTTAGTGCTACGTTCGACACTATAGATCAGGGGTGGTGAATGTCAGACACCAAAAACCACGACATACTCATAGATAGATTACAAAACTATACAGGTATCCAAGGACGGGCTTTAAGACGGTTTAGATCCTACCTGTCCGATCGCTACCACTTTGTTTATTTAAATGGGGAGTCATCTAATTTATCACCAGTATAATATGGAGTGCCACAAGGATCTGTCCTAGGGTCCTCTGCTATTTTCAATATACAATGTTGCCCCTTGGTAATATCATTAGAAAATACGGGATTAGTTTCCACTGTTATGCTGATGATACTCAACTATATATCTCAACAAGACCAGGTGAAACTTCTAAAATTATCTAAGCTAACAGGGTGTGTTAAAAATGTAAAAGATTGGATGACCAATAATTTTCTCCTATTAAATTCAGATAAGACAGAGATATTACTTATTGGACCAAAAAAACATTACACAGAATCTCGTAGATTACAATTTGCAATTAGACGGATGTACTGTTACTTCTTTTACTGTCAAAAATCTGGGTGTTATATTAGACAGTAACTTGTCTTTTGAAAATCATATTTCCCATGTTACAAAAACACCATTCTTCCATCTTAGAAACATTGCCAAGCTACGAAACATGTTTACCTGTTTCTGATGCAGAAAAGCTAGTTCATACGTTCATGACCTCTAGACTGGACTATTGTAATGCACTGCTAGGTGGTTGTTGTTACAATTATGGACTTCTGTTTCTTTTGTGTTCTCCTTATTTGGTCATGTTCCGTTCCTCGTTTTGTTAATTGATTACTCCCCACCTGTTTCCATTCCGCTGATTACTTTCCTTGTGTTTAAATACCCTGGTTGTTTAGTTCCTCCTTGTCCGCTATTGTTGAGTGTTGAACGTTTGATGTTGAGTGTTGAGCGTTTGATGTTTATGTTCGATGATCTGTGTTTGGTTGTGCCCCGGTTCTCCTGTGGATTATTAAAAGTACCCTTTTCCATATCTCCTTCTTCGAGCGTCCCCTTGTAAAAGTTGTCCTGCATCCTCAATAAACAAGCTCGGGTAGTACAAAATGCAGTGTAAAAAAAAATTAACAAATAAAAAAAACATTGGCTAGAGTCCTTACAACATAAAAAAAAAATCCTATACTCTTTCAGTAATTTAGTGGGTACAGGATCTAATAAACATGTTGTTGGTTTAGATGCAGTCCTTACCAGGTCAAGAAAATATGATCATATTACCCCAATACTACCAATACTACAGTCTCTGCACTGGCTACCTATTAAGTTCCGTATCAGTTACAAAATATTATTACATACTTATAAGGCCCTTAATGGCTCAGCTCCTGCATACCTAACTAGTCTTCTACCACGCTACAACCCATCACGCTCCCTAAGGTCACAAAACGCTGGACTTTTGATAGTTCCTAGGATAGCAAAGTCCACTAAAGGAGGTAGAGCTTTTTCACAATTGGCTCCCAAACTCTGGAATAGCCTTCCTGATAATGTTCGGGGTTCAGACACACTTCCTCTGTTTAAATCTAGATTAAAAACACACCTCTTTGGCCAAGCATTCAAATAATGCATCTCATAATTTTGGACTGCAGTTATATCTGATAAAATGCACATTATTATTCTTTAGCTTGGGTTAAACTAATTAATTTTACTTGGCTGGAACAGCAGCTACGCTAATTATGTCTCTATTTGTTTCTGTTTATCTGTTTGTTTACGTCTGTTTGTTTACATCTTTTATTGATTTTTCTGAACATTTCTGCCGTATGCACATAAACTGACAGTCATCACTGATAAGCTACTACTAAATATTGTAGAAATTAATTTTCTGTTAAGTTGCTTTGCAATGATTTATATCGTAAAAAGCGCTATACAAATAAACTTGAATTGAATTGAATTTAATTGAATAAGTAAGCAACTTGATGGATACCTAGCCGCTACAGCTGAAGGAGTGAATACACAGCTGTGCGTAACCTCTCACTAAAGCTCAACACAGCCCTGCCAGCTTCAGCAGTGTGTGAAAGGCTTTTTAGCATAGCAGGTTTGCTTTTCACCCCAAGAAGGGGATCAATTTATTCACAGAATTTTGTTTACCAACTTCTCCTCAAGTTGAACATGGACTTGATTGAATTGAAGTACAGTACACACACACACACACACACACACAGAGTTGTCACACATAGATTGTGTGTGTGAAATGGTGTTATACAGCTGAAGGTATTTTCTCCTGCCTTTGCCTGTATGTCAATGTGAGAGGAAGGGGCTTAATACTGTCACTCAAATGAGCTGAATTTTATTTTTCCTTCTTTGTACACTGACCTAAACACAGCTGATTAGCTGATTTTCTTTAATCATTATTATTTTCTTTTCTTTGCTCTATGCTGCGTGTATAACACGGTCAGGTTCAGAGGTGTGTCAGAACATTGCTATATTGCCTTCTTTGCTGGTTTAGGTTTATTGATTTGATTGATTTGCTTCGATGTTCTTGAGTATGCAGTGTGTTTAATTTGGTGATAAATGCAGGGAAATAGTTAGGCTGACAGAGAAGATTTCAGACTTAGAGACATGCATCCAAACTTTAATTGAGGACAGTAAGAATGTGAGGGCTCTAGATACAGCTTTGGATGCGTCTAGCTCAGGGAGTCCTGTACATTGTTCGTTTCCGGTAACAGCGCCTCCGCAGCAGGGCAACTGGGTGACTGTGAGGCGGCTTAGTCGTGGGTCTAAACACCACTCTTCTGTTCCGATCAAAACATTAAACAGGTTCTCCCCACTCAGTGAAGCACCCACTGAGAAACCTGATGAAAGTGCTCTAGTTATTGGCGATTCTATTGTACGGAACGTGAAAATAGAGACACCAGCCACCATAGTCCAATATTTACCGGGAGCCAGAGCGCCTGACATCTTAGCAAATTCAAAAGTGCTGGCTAATGCTAAACGTAAATACAGTAAGATTGTTGTTCATGCCGGCTCTAATGATGTTAGACTTCGCCAGTCGGAGATCACTAAAAATAACATTAAAGAGATGCGTGAACTTTATAAGCATGATGTCAGACACTGTAATATGCTCTGGTCCCCTCCCTGCTTACCGTGGTGATGAGATACATAGCAGACTGTCATCACTCAATGGCTGGATGTCTAAGTGGTGCCCGCAGAATAACATAGGTTTCATAGACAATCGACGAGCTTTTGGGGCAGACCTGACCTGTTGAAAAGAGATGGTCTTCATCCCTCCTGGGGTGGTGCTGCTCTTCTCTCTAGAAATATGGCACATAGTCTTACAGTTTGTACTTGACTAACTGGGGCCCAGGTCAGGAAGCAGACAGACTGGCTAAACCGACCATCTGCTAGCCGCCTCACGTCACAGAAGTCAGTTAATTCTCAGCACATAGAGACACTTTCACCTAGATATCACACTATAGAGACTGTGTCTGTTCCCCAGGCTAGAAAATACAAAAAAACGTCCAAACCAATTTAAGAGCAACTATTTAATTGAGGTTCAACAAATAAAAAATAGATGCAATACGGATAAACAAATGATAAAGCTTGGCTTATTGAATATCAGGTCTCTTTCTATGAAAGCACTTTTTGTAAATAATATGATCACTGATCATAATCTAGATGGACTCTGTTTGACAGAAATCTGGCTAAAACCTGATGATTACATTATTTTAAATGAGTCTACACCCCAAGATTACTGTTATAAACATGAGCCACGTCCAAAGGGTAAAAGGGGAGGTGTTGCTTTTGTAGCGTATGAGGCCTGAACCAGACAAATTAAAGATTCGATTGGGAGCCTGGTTGAAACATGAGCCGAATTCCACAGAAAGGCAGGATGTTGTAAATCAACTCCTAGCACCACAGTCTGAAGCAAGATAACTAACCAACTCTTTCACAGAACAGCTTTCAACATTAACACCATTAGAACAATTATTGACAATTTCAATTCGAAGAAGAGATTGTCTAATTTGGGGCAAGTAATCGAAGAGATGGACAGTCTGACCCTCACATGTAAAGCCATGAGAGTAAACAAGATCTTTGGATTGACTTCCCCCCACCTAGCAGAACTAGACTGAAATTCCTAAAGAGACCTGTTAACCCCTCTGGTCTTCACAGGAGATATCCTTACTCCCCAGAATGGCACAGAGAATGCCTTCCAATGCATATATGCACCAAAATGAACTCAAAAAAGACTTCTAAATGGATATCAGTCCATTGCTTAACTCCATTTTATACCTGTAACCCACACATTTGACTTTATTGTTTCTAATCACTTATTGTGTATGTCTTTTTAAATAACTCTTGAATAGCTTAAGGGATCATATTCATGTTTAGTATGTGTGTGTTCGAATCTTCTTGCTTGAAATGTTTCTGACCATCAGTTATTTGTCAAATGTATCATATTCTTGTTATAGGAATCATGTCCAAATTATACCCTGCAAGAGCGGGAAAATTCGGACCACGTGCTTGATAAGATAACATATGATTCATGAATGGGTGGGACAAACATCGCAACACACCGAGAAAAGACAATATCTAATTGGTCAAGACAACATTTGAGGTGTGGCCAAAAGGCCAGTTTAAATACTCAGGACACCATCAAATGCGCTTTTAGCTTTGAGCTTTCGTTTAGCTTTTGCTATCAGTCATGCCGGCTTTTAGCTTTGCTTGTAGTTTAAGCTTTTAGTCATGCTTTGTCATCACTTTTAGCGTTCTTCGAGCGCCGTTCCAGCGTGCTTCGGCCTGCACGCCTGCTCACAATTAGAAAAAACAAAAACAAACACCACCAAACCTCACCAAAATTCACTTACATTATTTTACTTTATTTTCCATTCATATCCAATTTACAGAGCTCATTCTTATTTAAGTTTTGTAACGCCGTGTCTCCGAGTCTGACCTCGCGTGCCCGTCTGAAACTACAACCAGCCCACAACTCTGCATCTTCAGCCAACGCCCAACCACGGGCTTCCCAAGACGTCACTTCAACGATTACTGAACTTCCAGCCAATCAGCAACTTCGGGAAACCCCCTTTTCAGCGGTTACACAGGCAACGCAAGTAACCTCCAGACTCACATCTGTACTGGTGTTATCTAATATAATTTTAACCTCATTGAGGAACTCAGTGCGAGGGTTAATTAAGTGATTAATGGTTGTTCATGTCTATGCAATTTCACGTATTGCTGTAAACTTGAGATTTCAACATTTTCATCCTCTTAAACTCATTCTTTCCTACCTTTCTATCTTCCTGCAACTTGTGTGAATGTGTGAGTGCGTGTGCTTATGTGTTAGATTAGTTTATATGTCTTAGATTTACCTAATAAAGCCTTATTCATATTGAAAAGAGAAGTATCTTGTGTTTTGTGCTCACAAGTTAATGTCTTAAACTGCCGATCTTGTTATTGTGCTAATTAATAGTGTTTTCACTATACTTTGGATATTAATATCCAGCGCAGATTTGATGTTAAACGGCTCGTTCAGTGAATCGCTGGCCGTTTCAGTGATCAGCCGTGAAACAGTGATTCTATTCAAATTCCCTTTAAAATCTTAAATGATTCCCTTTGAGCTAAATTGACCTGTTTCCCTTACACTTCAATTTATAACAATGTTTTAAGGATTTCTCAAAGGGCAGGCTTCAAGTATAACTCGTTTGAAGTATTGGTGCTTCATATAACATTATCCAGAGAAACAAATGTTAATGATAAATCCCCTGTGATGTTTGTACTGGCTACTGTATACAGGGCACCAGAGCACCATACAGACTTTATTAAAGAGTTTGCTGATTTTACATCCAAGTTAGTGCTGGCTGCAGATAAAGTTTTAATTGTTGGTGATTTTAATATCCATGCTGAAAATGAAAAAGATGCATTGGGATCAGCATTTATAGACATTCTGAACTCTATTGGGGTTAGACAACACGTCTCAGGACCTACTTATTGTCGAAATCATACTCTAGATTTAATACTGTCACATGGAATTGATGTTGATGGTGTTGAAATTATGCAGCCAAGCGATGATATCTCAGATCATTATTTAGTTTTGTGCAAACTTCATATAGCTAAAACTGTAAATTCTACTTCTTGTTACAAGTATGGTAGAAGCATCCCTTCTACCACAAAAGACTCCTTTGTAAGTAATCTTCCTGATGTATCCCAATTCCTTAGCATATCCAAAACCTCAGATTATGGTAACAGTAACTGGAACTTGATGATGTAACCGAAACTATGGACTCTCTCTTTCCTAGCATTTTAAATACAGTTGCTCCTTTACGCTTAAGGAAAGTTAAGGAAAACAGTCTGACACCGTGGTATAATGAGCACACTCGCAGCCTAAAGAAAGCAGCCCGGAAAATGGAGCGCAGCTGGAGGAAAACAAAACTAGAGGTATTTTGTATTGCTTGGAGTTAAAGTAACCTATCCTACAGAAAAGCATTAAAAACTGCTAGATCTGATTACTTTTCGTCTCTTTTAGAAGAAAACAAACATAACCCCAGGTATTTATTCAATACAGTAGCTACATTAATGAAAAAAAAAGAATCAACAAGTGTTGACATTTCGCAACAACACAGCAGTAATGACTTTATGAACTACTTTACTTCTAAAATTGATACTATTAGAGATAAAATTGTAAACATGCAGCCGTCAGCTACAGTATCGCATCTGACCATCTGACAGTGCACTATAGATCCACTGAGGAACAGTTCCACTCATTCTCTACTATAGGAGAGGAAGAATTGTATAAACTTGTTAAATCATCTAAACCAACAACATATATGTTAGACCCTATTCTATCTAAGCTTCTAAAAGAGGTGCTTCCATAAGTCATAGATCCTCTTCTGACTATTATTAATTCCTCATTGTTATTAGGATATGTCCCCAAAACCTTCAAACTGGCTGTTATTAAGCCTCTCATCAAAAAAACACAACTTGACCCCAAAGAACTAGTTAATTATAGACCAAATCTCCCTTTTCTGTCCAAGATACTAGAAAAGGTAGTATCCTCACAATTATATTCCTTCTTAAAGAAAAATGGCATCTGTGAGGATTTCCAGTCAGGATTTAGACCGTATCATAGTACTGAGACTGCTCTCCTTAGAGTTATAAATGACCTGCTCTTATCATCTGATTGTGGTTGTATCTCTCTATTAGTGCTATTGGATCTTAGTGCTGTGTTCGACACTATTGACCACACCATTCTTTTGCATAGACTAGAATACTTTGTTGGCATTAATGGAAGTGCATTAGCATGGTTTAAATCGTACTTACATGACCGCCATCAATTCGTAGCAGTGAATGAAGAGATATTATATCTATTACAAGTGCAATATGGAGTACCTCAAGGCTCAGTACTAGGGCCGTTACTCTTCACGCTTTACATGTTACCCTTGGGAAATGTCATCAGGAAACACGGTGTTAGCTTTCACTGTAATGCTGATGATACTCAGCTCTATATTTCTTCGCGGCCCGGCGAAACATACCAGTTTGAAAAACTAACGAAATGCATAGTCGATATAAAAAACTGGATGACGAGTAATTTCTTACTGCTAAATTCTGAAAAAACAGAGGTGTTAATTATAGAACCTAAAAGCTCTGCATGTAATGACCTAGAACCCTGTCTAAGACTTGATGGCTGCTCTGTCAATTCTTCGTCATCAGTTAGGAATCTAGGTGTACTATTTGATAGCAACCTTTCCTTAGAAAACCACGTTTCTAGCATTTGTAAAACTGCATTTTTCCATCTCAAAATTATATCTAAATTACGGCCTATGCTCTCAATGTCAAATGCAGAAATGTTAATCCATGCGTTTATGACCTCAAGGTTAGATTATTGTAATGCTTTATTGGGTGGTTGTTCTGCACGCTTAGTAAACAAAGTCCAGTTAGTCCAAAATGCAGCAGTTAGAGTTTTTACTAGAACCAGGAAGTATGATCATATTAGCCCGGTTCTGTCAACACTGCACTGGCTCCCTATCAAACAGCGTATAGATTTTAAAATCTTGCTTATTACTTATAAAGCCCTGAATGGTTTAGCACCTCAGTATTTGAACAAGCTCTTGTTACATTACAGTCCTCCACGTCCGCTCCGTTCTCAAAACTCTAGCAATTTGATAATACCTAGAATATCAAAGTCAACTGTGGGCAGCAGATCCTTCTCCTATTTAGCGCCCAAACTCTGGAATAACCTACCTAACATTGATCGGGAGGCAGACACACTCTTGCAAGTTTAAATCTAGATTAAAGACCCATCTCTTTAACCTGGCTTACACATAACATACTAATACACTTCTAATATCCAAATCCGTTAAAGGATTTTTAGGCTGCACTAATTAGGTAAACCGGAACCGGGAACACTTCCCATAACACCCGATGTACTTGCTACATCATTAGAAGAATGGCATCTACGCTCATATTAGTCTGTTTCTCTCTTATTCCGAGGTCACCGTAGCCACCGGATCCAGTGTGTATCCAAGTCAGAGGGTCACTGCAGTCACCCGGATCCAGTACGTATCCAGCCCAGATGGTGGATCAGCATCTAGAAAGGACCTCTACAGCCCTGAAAGACAGCGGAGACCAGGACTAGAGCCCCAGATACAGATCCCCTGTAAAGACCTTGTCTCAGACGACCACCGGACAAGACCACAGGAAACAGATGATTCTTCTGCACAATCTGACTTTGCTGGAGCCTGGAATTGAACTGCTGGTTTCGTCTGGCCAGAGGAGAACTGGCCCCCCAACTGAGCCTGGTTTCTCCCAAGGTTTTTTTGTCCATTCTTTCACAGATATGTCTTTGGTTCCTTGCCGCTGTCGCCTCTGGCTTGCTTAGTTGGGGACACTTCATTTACAGCGATATCGTTGACTTGATTGCAAATTATTGCACAGATACTATTTAAACTGAACTGAGCTGCATGATGACATCACTGAATTCAATGATGAACTGCCTTTAACTGTCATTTTGCATTATTGACACTGTTTTCCTAATTATTGTTGTTCAGTTGCTTTGACGCAATCTTTTTTGTTTAAAGCGCTATATAAATAAAGATGACTTGACTTGACTTGAACTGAGCTGCATGATGACATCACTGAATTCAATGATGAACTGCCTTTAACTGTCATTTTGCATTATTGACACACTGTTTCCCTAATTAATGTTGTTCAGTTGCTTTGACACAACCTTTTTTTTTTAAAGTGCTATATAAATAAAGGTGACTTGACTTGATTTAACACAGTAAGGTTCAAATGTGGGTGCAAAAAATCCATTAAAACTCTAGCAGATGACTTTATCCTTGTGGGCAAGTGAGAAATGTTAAATAAAGCAACATGGTAAAAAGATGAAAATGACATTCTCCAAAGTATTAACATTAACATTTTTCATAACTCCATGTAGGATGTTTCTGTACATAAATGTTAGCACTGTGGCAGTAGTAATGCAATATTTAGAAAATGTACTCTTGTATACTTGATACTCAAGTACTTTTAAAAACAACACCCTGAGATCAAACAAAACAGAGAATGCATAAACTCTTTAAAAGAAGCTACTGAATTTCTCTTCAAAGAGATGCATAAGAAAGACATTATGACTCTTAAGGAAGTAAACAAAGAACATCAGAAGAGAATTTAAGAGTTGGAAGAAAGAGTGAATGAAGCTGAAAGATACCAAAGAAGATGGAATCTAAGGCTTTACAGTCTAGCAGAGCAAGAAGGAGAGAATGTCAAACAACAAGTGATTGACTTATGCCGCGCCTTGGTACCCGAGGCTGCAGATAACTTTCCTCATCACATTGATGTTGTTCATCTTTCAATCTTGAAAGAAAAAAAAAGACTTCTCTTTAAAGATTACATTGATTCCTAAGCCAGGTAAAGACCTATTAAATATAGAAAATTGGAGACCTACAATATAACTCTAATCAATAATGATATTAAATTACTTTCACATATATTTGCAAGTCGATTAAAGTTAGTTTTAAATGAAATTATAGATGATTGTCAGTCTAGCTTCTTACGTGGTAGATGTATTGGCAATAACATTTGATTAATATTAGATTTGATTGACTACAAGTTTTTTTTTTTAAATGATGATAGTTACATCTTTTTTATAGATTATTTTAAAGCATTCAATACTGTAAACCACACTTTTTTATTTGAAGTTCTTGATTTCTTTGGTTTTGGCAACAACTTTATCTGTGCAATTCGAACATTATATAATGATTGTAATAGCTCTGTTAAACTATCTTCCGGGACCACTCCTAGATTTACAAACCCGATTGCAAAAAAGTTGGGACACCGTACAAATTGTGAGTAAAAAAGGAATGGAATAATTTACAAATCTCATAAACTTATATTTTATTCACAATAGAATATAGATAACATATCAAATGTTGAAAAGTGAGACATTTTGAAATGTCATGCCAAATATTGGCTCATTTTGGATTTCATGAGAGCTACACATTCCATAAAAGTTGGGACAGGTAGCAATAAGAGGCCAGAAAAGTTAAATTTACATACAAGGAACAGCTGGAGGACCAATTTGCAACTTATTAGGTCAATTGGCAACATGATTGGGTATAAAAAGAGCCTCTCAGAGTGGCAGTGTCTCTCAGAAGTCAAGATGGGCAGAGGATCACCAATTCCCCCAATGCTGCGGCGAAAAAAATAGTGGAGCAATATCAGAAAGGAGTTTCTCAGAGAAAAACTGCAAAGAGTTTGAAGATATCATCATCTACAACAACATATGCTCCCATCCAGACGTCGTCTCTTTCAGGGAAGACCTTGCATTTTCCAACATGACAATGCCAGACCACATACTGCATCAATTACAACATCATGGCTGCGTAGAAGAAGGATCCGGGTACTGAAATGGCCAGCCTGCAGTCCAGATCTTTCACCCATAGAAAACATTTGGCACATCATAAAGAGGAAGATGCGACAAAGAAGAACTAAGACAGTTGAGCAACTAGAAGCCTGTATTAGACAAGAATGGGACAACATTCCTATTCCTAAACTTGAGGAACTTGTCTCCTCAGTCGCCAGACGTTTGCAGACTGTTATAAAAAAAAGAGGGGATGCCACACAGTGGTAAACATGGCCTTGTCCCAACTTTTTTGAGATGTGTTGATGCCATGAAATTTAAAATCAACTTATTTTTCCCTTAAAATGATACATTTTCTCAGTTTAAACATTTGATATGTCATCTATGTTGTATTCTGAATAAAATATTGAAATCTGAAACTTCCACATCATTGCATTCTGTTTTTATTCACAATTTGTACAGTGTCCCAACATTTTTGGAATCGGGTTTGTAACATAGGTAGAGGTGTTAAACAAGTAGATCCATTATCTCCTGTGTTATTTTTATTGCTCATGCAAGTATTGTATCTTCATTTTAAAATCAATCCGTTTCAAGGTATCCAGCTGCCCAATAATGTGATTAAATGTTCCCAGTTAGAAGATGATACTGCAATTTTTCTTAAAGACATAAAATAAATAAAAGTGGCTCTTGAGTGTCTTCATGAATTCTATTTAGTATCAGGGTTAGCTATAAATAAATAAATGAACTGTTTGCTTTAAAAGATAAACCCAGTAACTTGTTTGAATTTTGTGGTATTCCGATAAAAGACTATATTACTTATTTAGGAATTACGATATGCAAACATCAAAAAGAAAGAATAAATCTTAATTATACCCCCAGTAATTAACAAAATTCAAAAGAAATTTAACATTTGGCTGATGAGAGACCTTTCTTTAGATGGGAGAGTTTTATTATCAAAATCTGAAGGTTTATCCAGACCAGTTTACAGCGCAATGGCTATAGATATTCCAAAAAGTATTATTAATGAGATAAATAAATGTATATATAATTTTATTTGGAAAAATAAACATGATTATTTGAAAAAAAAAAAAAAAAAAAAAAAAAAAAAAATATATATATATATATAGAGAGAGAGAGAGAGAGAGAGAGATATATAAAAAACAATATTGAGAGAGAGAGAGAGAGAGAGAGATTTTGAAATATCTAACAGTATTTTAAAAATTAAGTGGATACAAAATTATATCCATTCAAAAGATAAGCTATGGTATTACATCCCTAATATTATTATTTTTTTTTTTTGAAAAAGTAGGTGGTATTGAATTTGTTCTTAATTGTAATTTTAATATTAGCAAGCTTCCCATAAAACTTTCTAATTTTCAAATACAGGCATTATTATCATAGATGATTATTTACAAACACAATTTCCCCCCTCACAAATGCTTAATTTGGAATAATAAATACATTACACACCAAAATAAATCTCTCTTTTTTTAGTTAACTGGTTTAGAAAAAATATTTTGTTGGTTTCTAACCTTTTGAATCGTAGTAATGGTCATGTGCTTACATATTCAGAGTTTTTGAAAAAAGAAATTCATTTTATATACCTGTTAAGGAGTATATGATGGTAATTAATCCCATTCCTTTAGAATTTAGGAAATTATTAGGAAATGATATAGTCAAAAAACAAATTTAGATTTCAGTCTTAAACTGGAAGGTATAAATATAAAAGAATAAAAATGTAATAATAATAATCATAGAATGATTTGACAAATTTCCAGTGTTCCTGTTTCCAGTTACACAATTTCAAGATGTCAATTGGAAAGAAACCTTTAAGATCTCCTGGGGTCTCATTTCTAAATGTTGCATACGCACAAAATGGGCATAGAAACATCCGTACGCAATTTTTCACGCACATTTCGTGATTTATAAAAAAATAAACTTGCCGTAAATATGTACGCACCATACGGACATTCTAGACCATGCGTACGAACTCTTTTACCTGGAGTGAGAAAAGTAATGAAGTAAACAACAATTTCAAACTCTGTTTTCATGTCGATATACACATTTACATTAAATACTTCACTCACATTAATGGAGATAAACACTAAAATTACATAATTTTAGAAAAAAACATAATTACATAATTTTATTAACAATAGTCTACGTAATTTTCCTGTGGTATGCTATGTTTTAATGGCAGCAAGGAGTGCTATACAGTAGGTGCACAATAATTCATCTTTAAACTAAACTACAGATCACATGTTATGAGAAATATTTTAGCGAGAACAATGATCAATGATGTGCACTTATTTCGATATTAAGGTGGACACTGCTGGATTCAGTGGTCGAACAGTCTATTGTCCAGTATAGGACCAATAATAATAGCTTACTGTACAACCGCAGCTCAACTGCACAGAGGTGTTGATGTCGTGTGAAGGCATCTCCACAACATTATAAAAAATACCACTATGTTTGAAGGATATAACTAGGAGAAAACAGTAAGATTTGCACGTTTTCTTTTTAAAATACTTTGTCAGTGATGAGCCGAATCATACAATTGTATTTACACTGCAATAAATATGGGCCTATCCGTTTCCACTAAAAATATCTAAAAGATGTTCATCAGCAAAACTGCATACATTTAATTTGATTTGAATTGTTTAAAAACAATTGAAATACTATTTGGGCAGTGTAAAAGAATGAGATCAACTCTGTTATAAAATATATCTGAGAACAACTTTAAACCATTTTGTTTTTATGGATATTTTCATATATTTATTATAAAACATAACAAGGATACTGGATAATTATAAATAGCAATAAAAATTAATGTGTATGGCACAAATGGCATTATAGTGCCCATCTCATATTTCCTTAATGTCTCGGCGTTAAACATGGTGTCACGTGCATGGGAATAAGCATGGAAATGATATGCAGATGAGGTTATGCATAGTAAAACTAGGCATTGTAAGCTCCATATACTGTATGGTTATTTCGGGGAGGAGACGAGGTGGAGATGCACGTACGCACAATCTTCCCCTGACTGGGATTTCTAAAGGGATTTTTGCGCAGGTTCTGGCCTACGCATGGTTTTATAAATCTGAAAACTTTTGTGCATATGCAAAATCTAGCTTTTGTGCCTACGTACACTTTAAGGGGGA
>NW_024873536.1:0-207500 GCF_018340385.1 Cyprinus carpio | reverse complement strand
GTTATTATTCTCCTCGTTATTTACCTATAGTAGCTAATGAACCGGATGTCTCACACATAGGCTTCCGCATTAAAGAAAAAGGTGGATAGCAATTTATACAAATGTGCTACTATGTTCAAAGTGTACACAAGGTCATTCCCTCCTCCCTCTATGTGAAAATGCCCAACTTACATCATAATTAGAATCATGAGAACCAGTTTTTTTTGTAGAGTGTGGAAGGGATTATGGCTGTAATTTGTGGTTTCTTATTCAGAGGGACAAAACCAAAGTGGTGTCTATTTTAATCTTTCATGATGTGATGAATAATATTAGCCTATATATTATGTGCTTTACTAATTTAATTTCCTTTACTGCATTCTGATAACTTATTCCTGTGGCCTAGTTTTATTCTTTATATATTTTGCAAACGTTTACAAGTGCTGCTATTATCATATATTCATAATCTTTACAGAATGTGAGTTCTATCTTAA
Source organism: Cyprinus carpio (assembly GCF_018340385.1). Classification (NCBI taxonomy): domain Eukaryota; kingdom Metazoa; phylum Chordata; class Actinopteri; order Cypriniformes; family Cyprinidae; genus Cyprinus; species Cyprinus carpio. The sequence continues at coordinate 207,030 of NW_024873536.1, read as the reverse complement.
TCATTCTTCTTTATTTAAGATCAGCTAAACAGCATAAGACATACAGAATACGCTTGAGAATGTGAGGGTGAAGGACATTTTTGCAGTGATTAAATTAGTTTAGTAATTTCTAAGAACACAGTTGTTGTTGTCCCTCCCTGCTCCCTGATGCTGCCCTGCAGTGTTCTGCACACAAGACCATCTTGTCTTTACCTCACAGATTTAGATGTTAACTGCTAGAGAGGAGGAAAGTACACTGTTTTCAGGATGATTTTAGGTAAGCCTGTTCCGCGGATGACTAGTTTTATCTTATCCCTTACGTTATATGTTTTCATGTTTATAATTTGTTTAGGCTTTGCCTTGCTGTTTGTTCTCACGGATGTAACAGCAGAGTTTGGGACCACACCAAATCTTAAACAGATTGTCATTGGACGGTGTTTTGAATATGTAGCCCTGGCTAATCTTAACCCCAGGTAAGATGTAGGCCTATAAACATTTTAAATGCTCATATTGTTAATTTTAACCCAGTGTCTTATAAGCAACACATTTGAAAATGTAATAACATATTTGTATGTAGTCAGTCTCTCACATGATTTCATAAACTTGTTTAGAGAAAAATGTCAGATCTGTATCTGTCTCATTACTTCCACTTTCATTAGCTAATATTGCATTGAGTCCTTAAAAAGGCAAACTGGAGAAATGTTTTAATTTTGTTTAACAGGTACAATTGTGAGAAGATATGGCAGGAGTTTGAAAAGGCTGTGGTTAGGAGATCACCCTGCGATGTGGGAGTTAAAGATTACCAAAAAATGTTCCAGGTCATCACTCAGACTTTACCATGTGGCAAGGTGATTTCAAGCAAGTGTTTTCAAAACAACTCAACAACAGTATAGAATGTTTTTAGGAATATTTATTAAATATTTATATTGAGCATTAAAAGCTTAAAATAAAACTGGGCTCAAGAACAGAGTGTGAATTAACTTTGTATTTTAAGTAAAATGTAAAGGAAAAACAACAACAAAGAGCCATCATATATAAGGAAAAAGATGTCTTTTTGTTTATGGGGTTGGTTTGTGTTGTTGTTTTTGCATTATGTATGTATTAGGGATGGAATGGTTTGCAGAAAAAAAAAAAATCGATCCATGTAAAACAAACAGGGTTTGGCTAATATACAGTAGGCGGACAACCAAAATGGGTTGGGCCGTGGCGTTAACTGCAAGTCAGTTGCATGTTAAAGTTATTCACGAAACTACCGCCAGGTGGCGCAAAGGCACGGGTTGCAAACTTACTGTAATTGTAAAATTTTGGTTTGTAAACGGAGATGAAACAACAAAGTAAAACAACAACATAATATAACATCGTAACATACTTAAAAAACATTAGAAAATTTACAGTGAGCTAATTTCAAAACGTGGGATAGTCTTAGGCTACAGTCTTTCTTTTAATTTTTGATGCATAGACCTTTACACAAAGGCTCTTACTGCATGCTATTAAACAGTCATTTAAAAAAAAAAAATATATATATATATATATATATATATATATATATATATATATATATATATATATATATTATATATATATATATATATCACACACAGATTAAAAGGTAAATGTTTTAATTTCAGTTCGTTCTTGTCAAAAAAAAAAAAAAACTTCAGGTTCCGTATGCAGAGCGAAATGAGAACAGTCCAGCATTCAGAAATAATTATTATTAACTGTGCTATTATTCTTGATTTTTCAAACTGCTAACACTTTGCAGTTTCGCATTATGCCTTTACTGTGTGACCAAAAATTATCTGTTTCAGCTGAGTATTGTCTGTTTCAGCTGTTTGATCGCGCTGGTGCCTCACGCACACATATTCTTGGAAACAGCGCTGCCATTCGGCGTGAGCAGCGGTCCACTTTTGGCATATTTTTTGCTCATTATGATTTTTCCGTCGATACTGAAAAATGCGTGAACTACAAAAGCCTATTTTACCTAATGAATAATAGTTTAGCTTTAAAATGGGCAACATCACAAATTTGGAAACATTTGGATTTGTCCCGAATGAAAGAGGTAAGCCAAACCACGTTTTGCTTTAAATTATTTTTATTATTATTTGTTTTTGTTTCTTTGTTTTATAGCTAAGTCTATGTTATTATATAGTGCAATTATATTTAGGCTATCCATTAGAATTATATATTTTTAATTATTCTGTTCTGATTAAAAGGATTAAAATTGATTAAATTTAATCCTTAAATTTAAAGGATTTGTTTTAAACTGAGGGGAACTAAAAAAATATCCTGTTGGTGCATTATAACGTTATTAGGTCTACCGTTATTATTTCTGAATGTAATAAAATGTGACTTGTACATGACTTTTTTTTTTTTTTTTTTTTTTTTCTCAAAAACTTTTTTTTTTTTTTTTTTTTATTAGTGTTTTTAAAAAAACATGCAGCAAACAAAAATAGATCATAATCGGTTAAAATTTGTTACTGTGGGTTAATCTAAGTCTGTTAACTATTTACAAGTTTCGTGTTTGTTTAACCCATTTTTTTCCATTGCATCTGAAAATTACTTTAAGAAACAAAAAAAGCCCCCCCCCCCCCCCCCCCCCCCCCCCCCACCACATTCACTTTGTAAAAAAAAATTGTGCATATGCACATTCATTTTGTGCGCTCTGGTGCAGAACCTGCCTCCCACGTTGCTCGTCTGTGGATAATTTAAAAATGTTTGATATAAAGGTTGCTGTCCCAATTTATACAGAAATTGTTCATTTTAAAAACAATCAAATTATATTGTTAGTTTCATGGTTACATGCAATCAAGGTCTTCGGTTACTATATAAGATACAAGTTCATAAAACCCACTTAAAAACCACTTTAAAATTTAAAGTCAGTTTAATAGTATTGAGATTCAAGTTAAATCTAGTATATAAAAAAATACTGAAGGTTTATGAAAAGTCAGTCAATAAAGCATTTTTTAAACAATTGTACTTCAAGTTTTGAACTGAAACATTATTTCAACCATATAGCCTATGAATGAATAAAAATGCATACTTTTCAATGAAAGAACACTTAAAGAGAGTGTAGGTTGCTTCTTGTGTTTGGATTGATACTTTAATATAATGCGGTCCAAGTTTAAGAATAGCCAAAACTAGTTTTTTTTTTGTTTGTTTGTTTGTTTTCAATGTATTTTTCTTTCTCTCTATTTAACAGCATTAACTTACAATGAAATACGTCTTACTTCAGGTAGACTGAATGTTTTCCTGCCTTGCTAATTGTTGGGCTCATGATAAATAAGTTGCACTCACCCAAACTGATTTTGTAAAATCAAAACTTGAGGACTTTGAACCTTGGTGCAGTTAGCACGAGTTGCATGTGTTGTGAAGCGGGAGCAGCTGGAAGAGGATTCCGCTTGGTCTTAAAGCCTTCCTCAAACGCCTACGTTCACAAATAACAATGATTTTTGCAAAAAGAATGATTATCAATTGAGAATTTGTTATTTATATGGTCTGGTGAAAAAAATGATATGGGCTGCAAGAAAATAATAAAAAGAGTAGGGCTGCTGTGAGTGTGTGTGTGTGTGTATGTATATATATATATATATATATATATATATATATATATATATATATATATATATATATATATATATATATATATATATGAGATCAGCATTTAAACACACAATAATTATCAGGGTTATTTTTATTGCCAAGTGAGATGAATGAAGAGCGTGTCTGGAGAAGGGAAGTTTCATTTATCAAGTTGGTCAGTGATTTTAGCAACACAGGTTCAAATCCCAGGTTATGGTGTTTTTTAATTTATTTACATATAATAAAATAATATATAAAATGATTAATACAAAGTGTTCTGCAGTTCGCTGGTTTATGTTACACCATTTGTATTTTTTTTTAAATTTTAGATAAAGCGTGTCCATTTTACACTAAGCAACCAGTAGCTACTGAATTCAATCCACCAGGAGGGGTTGGGGTTAGGTGTAGTTCTGTATAGCTTGTGGAGGTTGAAAAATAAAGGTGTAAATCTCTTGCTCTTTCATAAGGACAGTGTCTGATGAGGGTTTCAAACTTGCAGAGCAGGTTTAGATAAAGTGTTTTCATGCCTCGTTGGGTTTGGCTTTTGCAATTGTTTTGCAACTGCATAGGCCTAAAGAGTATTACATACAATATATATATTTTTTGTTTTATCTCAGGAGAGATGAGGCTCTTATGAGAGAGAGACATAGAAACTGGAGAAAGAGACGTGCATCTACCGAAGAGACAAAAACTTTTGTTCTTAATGTAGGCCTATAGCCTGTGCTGCTTTGTACTATTTTCAATTTAATTGTATACAGCAACACTGCAGTCATTTTGGCAATACAAATGTAAAAATATATTGCGACATTAAAAATATATTGAGACAACATTTTGTAGACTTTCTGTGATTTACAATGCACAAACCAGAAGCAACAATTTCTGCAGAATGGCGACGGGTTGACCATTCTCAAAACAAAATATCAATTTTATTTAAATTTTCGTTTTTGTGTTTCAGAGGAAAAATCAATGTTAAGGCATCTCTCCTTTACGGACCGTTCTGAAAGCAGAATTTATACAAACATGTATAAAATGCTTTAAAAACTTTAACAGAGATGTCTAGGGGGTATTTAATAGGTCTGCCCCACAAGTAAGATTTTTCTAGTTACTAGTAGTCATTCATTTAAGTCATTAGTCAACTAATCGCACGTTTATATTAAATTAACAGTCTAATCCATAATAAGCCTTAATATATTCTGCACACGCATTAAGTTTGCCACAAAGCACAGGCAGAAGTAGCCTAATAATTGTGAAAAAGGAGACATTTTATTTATTAATAAACTAATATTTCCTTGTCGGCTGCAAGATGAAATTCACAGTGCTGACTCTCATCTCCACAGGATGTGCATAATCAGGGACTATTTGCTTTCATTTTGAATTGGTTTATTTAAAAGTAGACATTTCAAGATTTCTGTAGATATATTTCTCATGTATGTAAGGCACACCAGTTTTAAGTTATTTCATTATCAGGAAAAAAGGGGGGTGGGGGGTAAGGAAAAAAAATTATCTCTAGGGCGCCTCCCTGTCATGCAAGTGGATCAATAATTTTCTGCACACTTGAATATGAATAGTAAAAGAGCACATTTCTTTAAGGTTTAAGTATGGGACCCACATTAAAAATAAATCTTCACAAGTCTACAATCGAGACAGATGCAGTTATAACCTGTAAATTAAAAGCTATTTGATGATTTAAAATGATCTAATAGCTGATGCTGCTTCAAGTTGTTGATTTTGATTGTTTTAATAAATCTCTTTTACGTTAAATAATAAAGATACAAAGCACGTTATGTTAGATATTATTGTACAAATAATTATAAAATGCTATAGACTGCGAATAAGATTGCAGTTTCACATTTTGCATGTGCATTACAAAGTTAATTCTTTTTTACATGCAATAATACAAAATAAAACCAAAAAAGATTTGTAATGAAGAAAAAATATGCAGACAAATAAGAATAAATGTTGTGCGTCACACTCATCTTCATGCATGTCGCGCAAATCTTGCACTCTGATATTTTAACGAATAGAATACACTCCTGCATTTAAATGCGGCTGCAATTTTTATTTTTTGAGTTTTAATGAAATTGTATGAAAGCAAGTAAAGAAGGCTCCCTTTAAAATCACTGAAGTTGTCAATAAATGAAGCTCTTTTTTATATCGTGTGCACTTTGTTGATTATAATGAGAGAACTTGAGTTTAAACGTGAGGACATATTATTGATCCATCCATTCTTTTCAGTTTCAATGATTTAGCTAATTGTGGGCAGGTTATTTTATACGTTTCTTGTTTTAGTTTGGCCTAAATAATGGGAGCAAAATTATTCAGTGCCTCACATTTTACTTAAATAATGGAAATAATTTATAAAAATAATGATATTTCCCCACATTTTAAATTCTTATTATCCAATGAAAGGATACATTTGTGTAATTTTTTTAAATAAAAGACCAAAAGGTAATATTTTTGGCCTCGACTGTAATAGGGACACCTTTATCACATTTAACAGTCTTGGAGTGCTTAAGCATAAGGGTAAATTGGCTATCAAGTAAAATGTCAGAAATGGTGAGATCATAATTAGGATCAAAGTGAAGTGATTTGCAAGTAAATTACCCACACCTCAAGAAACCATAGAAAGCTGTGAGCAGGACTGAGTCTAGAAGGACATCTGAATAAGTCCCGAAGACCCAGAGTCTGAGACGTTTCAATTATTTATGTAACAGTGGAAGGGTTAGAGGTAAACGTTTATCTTTCTTCCCTGGATGAGCCTTCAAGATTACTTTGATGAGCAGCCAAACCCGATGGATGGAGTGGCGTCAGTGTAAAGCTGTAGAGAAATAGAAGATTCAAATGAGTCGTATAGAAAAAGGAGATCCCGTTCCAGCTAAGTTAAAGCGACCAAAAACATAAGTCGGATTGACATCCTTCGTCTAAACTAGCTAAATCATGCAAGCTGGTGATAGATTTTGACAGCTGTAAAAGTCTGGAAATAAACGTGTGTCCGTGTGGAATAATGCGCATGGCAAAGTTTAGATGTCCTAATAAAGATAAAAGGTCTCGCTTTGATACAGGTTTTGCTAGATGGTAAGAGGACAATATTTGCTGAATATGATTAAGCTTATCTTAGGGCAGAGAAGCTTTCATGCCCACAATGTCTAGAAGTATACCCAAAAATTCAATAGATGTAGACGGACCGACAGTTTTCTCTTCCGACAAAGGAACATTGATCCTTGAGAATAATTATTTTAGCTTTAAACTACAGCGATCAGGAGAACTATGAAAGTCAACAACTAGAAAATTGTCTAATAAATGAAGGATGAATGGCAGTTTACATTTATTAAGTAGAATTCAGCAAAGTGCTTCAGAGAGAGTATCGAATATTTTTGGACTGCTGCAACTCCCGAAGGTGAGCCGCACAGCGGAATACATTTTTGACTTCCACCTGATGCCAAAGAGATGCCACTGGGGGGGATGGAGGGGCATGACTTTAAATACATCAGTAATATCTGCTTTGCCCATCTAGGCACTTTTCCCTGCAATTTTAATAAACTTAATAGCATGGTCTATCATAGCGTAGGCAAGTGAGAACATGTTCTCGGGAATTAAACTATTGATGCTAGAGGTTTCGCCGTTATGGGGAGAAGATAAGTCTAGAATCAATCTACCCATTCCCAAACACATTAAAGCCTCGATAAAAAAAAAGTTAAGGCTACATGCTTTAAATGGGAAAGTGATAAAAAGCCCGATTAAATAACCCTTTTCCAATTCTTTTTGGATTAGTGTATCAACTACACCAGGTTCTTTGAAGGCTGATAACAAATTTTTACACACATGAATGCCTGGTGGAAGAAAACTGAGACGTGCCAAGAAACCTTGTATGAGTCCAGTTAAGAGAAAATTGACCAAATATCTATTAGGATGAGAAGATAAATTCTTAGAAAGCTTGCTTATTCATCTTTTCGAGGGCTGGATTGGAGGCGCTTTGAACCTGCGAAGGCAAACAGCTCTGGGGTGACTATCGCCACAAAAAGCACAGCAATGCAAAAATCTTCACTTCACGTTAAGGACACACTGATCCGGTGAAATTAATACTTACTGGGTCCTTTTATCTATGACCCCAGAAGAGCAAAACTAAATTGATATCATTACCTGCTAAGATCTGATTTCTCAAACTTGCTGGGAAAGCTGCTACAGGCGAAATGAATGGGGTTCCACTGGATGGAGCAGGAGTTGCCGTCGCCAGCTTGTGACGCGGTGACACGTCACACTGTGAAACACCTGGAGATTCTACGGGGAGAAGACTTCTTTAGCACTGCTACTCTGGCATCTATTTTGTTGATTGAATCTTTGATGTCGAAAAGAGCTGCAAGCATGGGGCCCTGTCCTTCTTGGAAAACGTTAAAATATCTTTTTGCTGAAGGAGTGGATGTTGCTGCAGGTATGGTGTTTTTTTTCTTTCAGCCTGAGCCGGGGTTGGATCAGGATCGGACAAGGCTAGGAAAAAGGTAAACAAATCTTGATGAGATCCTGTTGGAGCTGCGATGTTATGGCTGAATAAATTCTCCAAAATCTTAGAGACCGGCCATTCTGAGATTGAAGCATGGCATTGGGCCAGACGAGCAGTCCTGCGTTTGGCAAGCGGGTTAGACAGTTGTTCATCGCCAGCAGTTTGGGTGGCGGCTGTGTCATTGTCTGGGTCGTTAGTGGATGATTCGTCCTCAACATCAGGGTTAGACATAATTCTCGTGAAACTGGGAATTCCCAGTGAGAGACAAAGCGCTAGCAAGAGGATATGCATTGCGCGCAGGTATGGTGAGCATGGAATGTGTCCGGTTTATAGGCACACGGTAATTATAATTAGAACCTGATTGGCTGGGAACGTGATTTTGAATGAACAAGTTAGAGCGCCAATAGAGCTTCATGGCTGAACTACTTATTTAAGCTTTGCCAGTTTAAACATTTAAGATCCAGAGAACGCGAGCTCACATGTGCAGTGAGTAGATTTGTGCGTGCGCCAGGCCCGTCGTCAAGGGGGGTATTGGCCCCCCAAATGACTTACTGTGCCCCCTAAATGTAATGCACAGGACAATTACGTAAACTTGCATTAGACATTTGATATTACATGTCATCAATTGAGATCATTGTGATTATGATGTTGTTTCAGCAGAACTTAGCTCACAGGAACAGTAATCACTACAACGGTAACATTAGAAATGCATAACATATTACCTTCAGAAATGATTCAGACAATTCATTATTCAACGCATTATTACACAGAACATAATTTTTTAATATAATTATATTCATAAATGAGTGTTAAAACATCCCAAAACAGCACCCAAACCTTGCAAAGACCTACCTCATTAATTATTCAAATACAACAGCCAATGGCAAGTCTCCAGCAGCAGACCTTTCAATATGTTATTTTTGTGTTAGTAGTTTTATTTATTCAAATTACAATATGCAGTTTGTGTGTAAGTATATGTATATATATATATAAATCTATATATATATATATATATATATATATATATATATATATATATAATATAAATCATGCAATTCATTTAGTTAAGCATACAGTATTGTTTATACGTAATTCCTTTGCGCAGCTGAGCTGCGCATTGCATGTGATCTCAGAATAAATTTTTGGCAGTTTTGTACAGAAAAGCTACAGTATGGATATAAGGAAGTGGTTTAAAGATTCGTCGGTGACAAAGACGACTTTGACCAACACCAACGTGTGTGGAGACGACTCTCGAGCTAATGAGATGGTAGGATTGGAGAATTTGTCTAATGAGACACAAGTTCACAGCGTAGACAGAGCAGCGGGTGCAATTATGAATGGGCCTACTACTAGTGATGACGTGATTGCCGTCGCTGTGGCTGTGACTGCGCCAAAACTGCAGGCCATTGATGATCTTGGAAATGAAGGACCGAAAATGTTTATGAAGTGTAGAGTCATAAATCAAATTGGTTTTGGTGTAGTTTTAGGTTGGACTTGTAATGATATACGTTACGTTGATTGTTCATGTTACTTAAGAAAGCCACTAGATGGCACTGTGTTGTGTATGTGACGAACACTGCAGATTAACAAAAAAAATATAGGCTACTAGCTAAATTTGGAAATGTTAAGAGACAATAAACAGAGACTATGAGATCATACGGTGAAGTATTTTATTTGAATAATTGAACAAAACAAGACTATTGTGGTCTATTTTAGTTATAGCCTAATATGGGTTGTTGTTATAATCTGTCTCAGATCATTAAAAAAAGTGTGCCCCCCTATGAAAATTAAATGCACCCCCCCCATTCGGTTTGTTCTGGCGATGGCCCTGGCCGTCTGAAGTGCGCAAACCCGTGCCTCAGAATGCTTGCAAATATTAAGCTCTCTCTGAAGTAGTATTTAAATGAACAAATGGACATGTCAAAATGCCCTTCTTGGTAAGTATCCTATAGCAGACATAGCCAGCTGAACGTACTGTATCAGTGCACTGGAACAGTGCATTCTCTTAAAGTATATAGCACTTACTTAATATTAATCAAACAGCAACAACAAAGAAATCACTAACTGCTCTTGATTGAATAGCTTTTGTAACTTTAATAAAGATTAATCTTTAATTTATACAGTCAAATATGCAATGTTATTTTACATTTCATTACTTTATTCAATTTCTGTACCTAAAAACTAATGTTAGACCCACCTAAAAAAAAAACTGAAAATCACTGTTTATTAGGGCCCAAGCCCGAAGGGGTGAAGGACCCTATTGTTTTCCTTAGGATTATTATTTATTAGGGCCCAAGCCCAAAGGGGCGAAGGGCCCTATTGTTTTTCTTAGGATTATTCTTCTAATTATTATTCTTCTAATTTTTCATCAAGGTTTTGGGGGGGTTTTGGGGCCTTAACGTCCTCAAAAACTCTAGAAAATTGCCACACACACTGAAATCAGCGGCCATTAGGGCCGGGCAGAGACTGATTCACGGGTGTAAGTAAGTATACTTACACGTATACTAATGAAACTTCGTTCACATATAGATCTCATCGAGTCAAACAACTTTCACACTGCATGTCCATAGGCCCCGGTCAACAGGAAGTTGGCTATTTAGGGTTTTGTGAAGAACACATGCTCTGGAATTTGATATACTTGTCGTAGGTTTTTTTTACCTAATTTCCACCAAACTCGGTCAACATGATCTCGAAATGAAAAATTGTGAGGGGATTTTTGATATCTCAAACGGTTTGCTCGTGGCGAGGCGATGAATTTCTAGCAAGAAATGAGAAACAGGAAGTGCCTAATAACAGAATCTGAATCCTTCATAGAATCCACCTCAAGCCGCCCACCTCTGCTTACTCAAGCCGGCCGCGGTTCACTCTAGACCGCGGCTCACTCTAGGCCTCCGGCCTCTGCTCTCTCAAGGCCACCGTGTGTGACGCTCTTTTGTTGAGTATATGAAACTGCTTTGTTTTTGCCTTCCAAAAGAACACACGACAAGAAATCATGTTTATATCATGTTTATAATAGGTTGTATGTTTATGTCTCGTCACTCCGGCCGGACAAGGCATCACAATATGTTAAGATGCATAACATTTCCGTCACACGCTTGAGGCATTCGGCCAATCACAACACGCTGGATAGCTGGCCAATCACAGCACACCTCGCTTTTCAGAGCAATGAGCCTTGTAAAAATCGACGCGTTTCAGAAGGCGGGGTATAGAGGAGAAACAATAATGTACAGTATGTGTTTTTTTTTTACCTTAAACTGCATAAACACATTTTATTACACCAACTACACAAAATAATGTTGTTTTTAGCAGCATCATATGGCCCCTTTAAGATACAACTTAAAATTTGAATAAAGTATTAATACATCTTGAACTTAACATTAATAAACATTAATAAATGATATACAATTATTGTTCATGTTAACCGATATTGGCAATGTTAACAAATGAAACTAACACTGTAAAGTGTTACCAAAGTTTTATATATTGCTCTCAATTCAATTTAAGTGTGCTTTATTGGCATGACAAAAACTATACATTTGTATTGTCAAAGCAACTGCAGCTGGGCTGCTTACAAATAGTGCACATATGTATTTACAGAAAGAAAATAGTAATAATAGTGATAATAATAATAATAATAATAATAATAATAATAATAATAATAATAATAATAATAATAATAATAATATAAAAAAGTATTAAGCATGTAGTGCAAAATGAATGACTAATGTAAGTATATAAACTAGAAATAAAATAATAATAATATAAGATAAGGGATAATATAGATTTACAGAAACAAAATAATATAATACAGTAAAATGGCATAATATAATATAAATATTATACATGTATATAATATACTATACATGCATATAATATTATACATGTATATAATATACATGTGCTTAAAACATCAGATCAGGGCAGATTGAGTGTTTTCTCTTCTATGGAGACAGGCAGACACATTGAGCAGCCAAAACACAGCAGTTCTTGTGTTCTCCTAACAGATATAGCAGTTTCTCCTGGTTTGAAAGAGTTTTAAATGTCTGATGGATCTGCTGTATTTTATCATAGAACACTGTCCGTATGTCCGTGTATTTGGAGCATTCTGTTAGGAAGTACATTTCTGTTTCTATCTGATTCACATCACAGTTTGAACACAATCTCTGCTCCGGTGGCAGCCATGTTTTTTCTGTGTCTTCCCATCTCTATTATCAGCTTGTGTCCGCTGAGTCTGTATCTGGTAAATGTGCTTCTCAGTTTCTTATCTGACACTGTGCACAGATACTCTGCCATAGTGTACTCTCTCTTTAGGGCCAAATAGCATTGCACTTTACTCTGTTGTTGTGTTTTGGTTTGCCAATGAGTGATGTAATTCTGTTTGATTTGTGCAGTAATCTGATTGATTCTGACTTGTTTATTTTTTTTCTATCCATACAATCACAATATTATATTTAAACTTCAGGACTGAAGTTCTGGATCAGCTGAGGGAGGAGGTTGCTTTCTTTGCTCATCTCTTGGTATTGCAGGGCTTTAATGTTATTATTTGGGGTCACTGAATTTCAGATGTTTCCAGAATTTAATTGCCCTTATTTGTATCATTATGATTGGAGCATCTTTGCCTAATTCTGCCCTGCATGCGTTATTTTTTTGTGTGCCAGTGCATGAGTAATATATTTTTACAGAATTCTGCATGTTCTGAATATTTTGCTCTCTCTCTCTCTCTCTCTCTCTCTCTCTCTGTATGTGTGTGTGTGTGTTTGACACTCATTATTTTAAAGTGTAACCCTTTTCTTGCTGTAACCCTTAAATCCAAATTTTACAGCATTTATTAAACATTTTTAATGTTAGTTAAACAAAATGTTCGTTAATTCACATTGCATTAACTGATGTTAACATATACCACTTGTAATATTGTAATAATGTCTTTATTAAAGTTTTGAATATTAACTAACATTATTAAATGTTCAAAGCATTGAAAAAAAAAAAAAAACACACCCACTAACAATCCCCCCTAACACCTCCCTAATAACGCAGGCCGCAAAGATAGATTTAAATGTATGTTAAAATAATTAAACAAAGTAACGTTTTTAATAAATCGACATCAGTTCATAATTGATGTAAACATTCTACCTGTTTTTAACATTAGACCGATGTTTTTACTTTTAAAATTAGGTTAACCTAAACGATTTTTATTTTTTTTGTCTAAACAAAAGTCCTTGTTGGAAAAAAGTGTTGTTTTCTTTTCTTTTAATAAGCCACTCACACTTACTTTAGTAGCCTAAATCCTTTAATATGTCTTTTATTTTGTCAATATTAACTTCCGGCATTGCTATATCAGTTAAAACGTGTATAAGCATACAAAAAGCTAACTGGAATGAAATGTTTTGGAAAGTCTTTGATTTTCTTGCCATAAGACTTGTTATCAATTGAAATAGATGTAATATGTCTAAACTTTTACAACATTACACATTGCTATATCAGTTAAAACCTGTCTGAACATCACATCGATTGCTCTGCGCTCCAGAACATGGTGATGGCTTTTCGGCGCGAGAACGGACAAATAAATACACATTTCATTCACACTGACAAGCTGAACCAACATATGTTATTATTACCGGCTCAGATCTCATTAATAATTGATGTCTGGCCAGAGATCAGTGAGAAAGACCAGAGAGAAATCACCGCTGCATCAGCGAGTGCAGACTCACCACGAGCTCACAGTTAAATCATTTTTATAGTTTTAAGAGCTTTTTAAAATAAAATATTACCGCGAATGCACACAATCCACCCATTAGAACACAACAAGAGCTAAATTCAGGTGTTTGTTAGCTGTGTAATTGTGAAAATAAAAGAGTATTTGAAGCGCGAGACTCTCTAAGGGCAGAATAACATCGATCTCTCGAGCTACAGGGGACGCTGATTCAGGTTTTCGTCGCGAGAACACTCGTACAAGATTATTTAAAAATACATAATAGCTTGGCGAATATAAACGAAAACAGCCACGTGAACATAAACTGTTGAGAAATAAATCTGAAGTGGATCATGATACTAGATTTGAATATTAAAGTGACTGCATTTACCAGCTGCTTTCTGTCTTCAATTTTAATCTATAAAAAACAGAAAATCATTCGTCTTGGCTGCTTTTTTTTTTGTATGTGTGTATGTATTCATGTATTTATTATTATTATTATTATTATTAATATTATTATTATTTTTTGCTCTAACAAGAATTAATCTATATTTAACTAAATCGATGACGTTATTTTACATTTGATTTGTCCATTTCTGCATCTAAACACCTATAAACTTAAAACATGCACTATTAAACTATTGTTAGCAATTTCTTTATCGTCCAATTTAACTGGTGTACACACTTTTATTTTCATAATAAATTTGTTTTTCAGATTTTAGACAGTTTCAGTGGTCTATAATAAATATTAACAGGTTTTGTTCAAGCTGCTTAAAATGATTGAAGTAGGCTAATTTTTTAAAATGTAAATCCTAAAAAAAAATAAAAAAAAATAAAAAGTTTTTTCGGAAACAGCCATATTTACGAAAAGGTGCTTAACCTATAGAAAAATAAAACTATGAATTAAATTAGCATTTAATTTTTAGTAATGACCATTTTTGTTGTCATAAAAACCTTCTTCTTTACAATACAAAATAACAATTGTCAATAGTAAATATTATGAAAACAATAACTGTTGTATTTTTTTCATCATTATATAGTTTATGTATTATAATTGTAAAAACAAAAACAAATTTAGCAACTCACATAGTAATCATTCAACACTGCTAAAAAATGTAAGTTGAAAATTAAACTCATGATTAAGCATGAAATAAGATACAGAATCCGTAAATTAGATTTTAATGTGGGTATATTATCAATTAACTAATCATTAAATATTTATAGTCATTCAAAAAATATTGGCCCCTTTCATAATGTTGTTCAAAAATGAAGGCCACAATGCTAATGTTGTCCACTTGATGGCGCCACAGGATACCAAATACTTCAAGATCTGTTCAAAGACTTGAAAATGTTTCATTCATGTGCATAAATAAAAAATGCATAAACATTCATTCTTTTTTCACAAACTTTAATAAAGCCCAATATAGTAATTATGCAAAAGCTATCATCTCCTAAATACCATTACATTTTGTTATTTTAATTGTATTGACAACATATTTCTCAAGTTATCACACATTACTGAAAAAGTGTAGAAGGGACACTATATTAGTTATATATTTTCATGTTGTGCATATAATAATTTACTTGAAAAGAGACAAGTCCACTATGTAACTGCATCATCTACACAAACCACTGTGCTTGGACCCCTAATGATCACCTTGACTTAAACCACATTGTTTCAGTTACCTTCTGTGTCTTTGGCCACAACGCTTCAGTGACAGGAATGTGAAATAGCAAACGGGAAAAAATAAAAGGCATGACTTTATTTGCATCCAGCTACTCTATTACAGATGTTCCACAGCCAAGACTTTTATTAGAATAGAAAATAGCAAGGGTTCGAATAAATAGTTTATTAATCATTTAATTTCACTTTCTTAATGAATATTGTTCTGTGTATGTGATTTCAAAGTCTTGATGCTTCGGATTAACCTGTGAATTGCCATATCCCTTAAAACCTGAGTGCCAGAGTGTTACTGTAAATGCATGTGCCCGCTGGGCACAGCTTACCTGATGCCACCGGGGTGGCGTTTGCGCTGATGGCTTGAGCCCGCCATCGCTGCTTGCAGCTATATTTTTATTTTTTTTTCTTTCTTTATTCCTCTAATTTTTTTCCAAGGGTTCGGGGGCTTTTGGGGCCCTTAACATGCTTAAAAAGTCTTGAAAATTTGCACACACCTTGGAATCTGCGGCCATTAGGTCCGGGCAGAGACTGATACACGGGCGTGGCACAGGGGCTCTACAGCGCCCCCTGGAATATTGAGGGTCATATATCATCCATACTTGCACGTATACATATGAAACTCGGTACACATGTAGATCTCATCAAACCAAACAACTTTCCCACTGCATGTCATAAGCTCCGCCCAACAGGAAGTTGGCTATTTAGGGTTTTGTGAAAAACACATGCTCTGGAATTTGATATACTCCTCTGAGGAACTCGGTGAACATGATCTCAAGACATTGGGGATGCTAAATTGCGAAGATATTTTTGATATCTCGAATGGTTTGTCCGTGGTGAGGCATTGAAATTATGGCGAGAAATGAGAAACAGGAAATGTCTAATAACATTCACATACATTACCTGAGTTTGATCAAACTTCATTGGTTTGTTCAATGTATGATGCCGATCGCATATATGTGACTATTAGGAGTCAAAGTTACAGCGCCACCAACTGGCAGCAGGAAGTGTGTCATTTTCAAAATGCTTTGAATTCAGCATCTTATTTTTACTCGATTTGCTTCAAACTTCATCAGAATTATGATAAAACACGGCCGATGTAAATCTGTTGTGGGGATATTGATATCTAACATAGTGTTGCCATGGCAACGCTTCAAACTTGAATATTCTTTTCTGGGGATTTTGAGGCAGATAACATGCTCAGAATTACATAAAACTCAAAACACATATCAGTATAAATGATAGACAGACAATGGAAAAAGCTCATGAAGGGGCGTGGAGAAGCCACTCTATAGCGCCACCTTTTGTCAAAAGTGAAGGGGTTAGTTTTAGCTACAGACACCAAACTCGGTACATAAATTGTTCTTATCAAGACGGACAACTTTCTAATTCACAGTCATCAGCTACGATGAACAGGAAGGCGGTTATATTGATTTGAATATGGATTTTTGGAAAAAATATAACTGTGAATTAATGCATACTGCTCAGAGGAGAATTACAGTATACACACCAAACTTTGTCTACATGATGCCAAAACTTTGAGGAACTTAAATTGCGATTGGATTTTGGATAGCTTGAACGGTTTTGCCGTAGTGATTTATTGAAATAACAGTAAAAAAAGTAAACATAAATTGTCTTATATTTCTTAAAGTGCAGCTTCCAAACACTTCAAAATCTTTATATATAGAGGACAAGTCATTCTGAGCAAATATGCATAGTTTCACGACTTTACAATGCTCTATGGATAACAGAAAATTAAAAAAACTGTCAGTCATCTGATCTCACTCTGAGGCCACTCTCTCTGTGTGAGTGAAGGGAGGGGGCTGAGTCACTCTGATGACTCTGCCATTGCCCTTTGAAGAATGTGTGTGTGCTGAGTGAATGTGTTGACTGGGGACTTCTTGCAAAATAATAAAAAGCTAAATAGGCTGGCAAAATTCTAGAAGCATGCTTAAACATGCTAGCAACACTTAGCTCAGTGTTAAAGCATGCTATTAATGCAGTGAAGTAGAACATTACTGTAACTCATGCATATTATGTCCAATCTGCCTCAAGCTTCACAAGTTTGATTAGAGTCCTGGCCTGAAGATATCTACATGCTCATATTTGGTTATAGTTATAGTGCCACCTACTGACAACAGGAAGTGACATGTTTTAATACTTTTATGCACTATTAGCAACACCGTAAAATATGCCATTGTGTTCTAATCATGCTAGAAATATTCTCAAACATGCTAGCAACACTTACTATGTGCTAAAGGATGCGATTAATACTATGAAACAGGAAGTTGTTGTAACTCTTGCATACAATGCCCAATCTGCCCCAAATTTCACACGTTTTATAAGAGTCCTGGCCTGAACACATCTAAAGGCCAATATGCAATTATAATTATAGCACCACCTGCTGGCAACAGGAAATGACTTATTTTAAACTATCTTAAACATGCAATATCTGGTCTGCCCAAACTTCTTGTGTTTGATATGGGTCCTGGACTGAACTCATCTATAGACCAATATTTGTTTATAGTCTTAGCGCCACCTGCTGGCAACAGGAAATGACTTATTTTACACTAAATTAAACATGCAATGTCTGATCTGCCAGAAACTTCACATGTTTGATAAGATTCCTAGTCTCAACAGATTTTAAGGCCAATATTTTTAGTTATAATCATACCGCCACCTGCTGGTCACAGGAAATTACTTGTTTTAAACTAAGTTAAACATGCAATATCTGGTCTGCCCAAAGTTCTTGTGTTTGATATGCGTCCTGGCCTGAACTCATCTTTAGGCCAATATTTGTTTATAGTCTTAGCGCCACCTGCTGGCAACAGGAAATTACTTCTTTTACACTAACTTAAACATGCAATGTCTGATCTGCCCGAAACTTTGCATGTTTGGTAAGAGTCCTGGCCTGAAGACATTTACATGCCGATATTCAGTTATAATCATAGCACCACCAGTTGGCAGCAGGAACCTTTTTATAAGCATATGGCCCAACGTTCGCTGATCTCCTATGGCCACCAATTGGTGGTGAGCCCGGGTGCGAGGGCCCTTTCATCGCTGCTTGCAGCTTTAATTCTTCTTCTTCTTCTTCTTCTTCTTCTTCTTCTTCTTCTTCTTCTTCTTCTTCTTCTTTTTCTTTTTCTTCTTCTTCTTCTTCTTCTTTTTTCTTCTTCTTCTTCTTCTTCTTCTTCGCCGCAATGAGTCGCATTTTTGAGGGCCTAAACATGCTCCAAAACTCACGAAACTTTGCACACGCATCAGAACTGGCGAAAATTTACCTCTGATATAGGTTTCAGAAGTGGGTGTGGCAAAATGGCTAGATAGCGCCACCTATTTAATTTCAACAGAGTGCGCCTCAAGCTACGTTTCACGTACATGCATGAAAATTGGTACACACGTGTAGCACACCATTATCTACAAAAAAGTCTCTTGGTACAAAATCCAAAACCCAACAGGAAGTAAGTTATTTTGAATTTCCTGTAGGATTTTTGTGCAGTTTTTGCCATATCCATGCCTCGTACTTTGACGAACTCCTCCTACAGTTTTAATCGGATTGTCTTCAAATTTGGTGAGGGTTATCATAAGACCTTTGTGATGTTAAATTTCGAAGGTTTTGAGTTTTCGTCAAGGGGTGTGTCCCTGGCGGCCTGACAAAATTTGATGTTTCGCCGTGAGACAGGAAGTTGCTGTAACTCAGGCAAGCAATATCCGATCTGCCCCAAACTTCACACATTTCACAAGAGTCCTGTCCTGAACACATTAACATGCCCATATTCGCTTATAGTCATAGTTCACCTGCTTCCAACAGGAAGTGTCATGTGTAACACTGTTATGGACTGCTTGCAAGATAATAAAAAGCATCAACAAGTGTTAAACAGGCTGGCAAAATTCTAGAAGCATGCTAAAACATGCTAGCAAAACACTTAGCTCAGTGTTAAAGCATGATATTAATGCAGTGTTGCAGAACATTACTGTAACTCATGCATACAATGTCCAATCTGCCTCAAACTTCACAAGTTTGATTAGAGTCCTGGCCTGAAGATATCTACATGCTCATATTTGGTTATAAATATAGCGCCACCTACTGGCAACAGGAAGTGACATGTTTTACACTTATGCACTATTAGCAACCCAGTAAAATATGCCATTGTGTGCTAATCATGCTTGAAATATTCTCAAACATGCTAGCAACACTTACTATGTGCTAAAGGATGCTATTAATCCTATGAAATAGGAAGTTGTTGTAACTCATGCATACAATGCCCAATCTGCCCCAAACTTCATATGTTTTATAAGAGTCCTGGCCTGAACACATCTAAAGGCCAATATTCAATTATAATTATAGCGCCACCTGCTGGCAACAGGAAATTACTTATTTTAAACTAACGTAAACATGAAATGTCTGTTCTGCCCTAAACTTCACATGTTTGATAAGATTCCTGGTCTCAACAGATCTTAAGGCCAATATTTCAGTTATAATCATACCGCCACCTGCTGACGACAGGAAATTACTTGTTATAAACTAACTTAAACATGCAATATCCGGTCTGCCCAAAGTTCATGTATTTGATATGGGTCCTGGCCTGATCTCATCTTTAGGCCAATATTTATTTATAGTCTTTGTGCCACCTGCTGGCAACAGGAAATTACTTCTTTTACACTAACTTAAACATGCAATGTCTGATCTGCGAGGAACTTTGCATGTTTGGTAAAAGTCCTGGCCTGAAGACATTTACATGCCGATATTCAGATATAATCATAGCGCCACCTGTTGGCAGCAGGAAATGTGGCACAAATATTTACCATTTTAAAAGCATAAGATCCAATGTTAACTGATCTCCTATGGCCACCGGGTGGAGGTGAGCCCGGGTGCGAGGGCCCTTTCACCGCTGCTTGCAGCTTTAATTAGGGCCCGAGCACCGATGGTGCGAGGACCCTCTTGAAATTGCTCCGTTTATTCTTCTTCTTCTTCTTCTCCGAAATGAATCGCATTTTTGAGGGCTTAAACATGCTCTAAAACTCATGAAACTTTGCACACGCATCAGAACTGGCGAAAATTTACATCTGATATAGGTTTCAGAAGTGGGTGTGGCAAAATGGTTCAAAGCGCCACCTGTTAAATTTCAACGGAGTGCGCCTCGAGCTACGTTTCACGTACATGCATGAAAATCAGTACATACGTGTAACACACCATTACGTAGAAAAAAGTATCTTGGGACAAAAGCCAAAACCCAACAGGAAGTAAGTTATTTAGAATTTCCTGTACGATTTTTGTGCAGTTTTTGCCATTTCCATGCCTCGTACTTTGACGAACTCCTCCTACAGTTTTAATCGGATCATCTTCAAATTTGGTGAGGGTCATCATAAGACCTTTGTGATGTTAAATTGTGAAAATTTTGAGTTTTCACCAAGGGGCGTGTCCCTGGCGGCCTGACAAAGTTTGATGTTTCGCCATGAAACAGGAAGTTGCTGTAACTCAGGCAAGCAATGTCCGATTTGCCCCAAACTTCACACGTTTGATAAGTGTTCTATTCTGAACACATCAACATGCCCAAATTCAGTTACAGTCATAGCGCCACCTGCTGGTAAAAGGAAGTGACATGGTTAACACTGTTATGGACTCCTAGCAACATATTAAAAAGTGTCAGGAAGTGCTAAATACACATTAACATGTTATAAACATACTAAAACATGACACAAACAATCAACTAAATACCAAACAATGCTACTAATGCATTGAAAAAGGAAGTTGCTGTAACTCAGGCTAGCAATGTCCGATCTGCCCCAAACTTCACACATTTGACAAGAGTCCTGTCCTGAACACACCTACATGCCCATATTCTGTTATAGTCATAGCACCACCTGCTGGCAACAGGAAGTGTCATGTTTAACACTGTTATCGACTCCTAGGAACATATTAAAAAGTGTCAACAAGTGCTAAATAGGCTGGCAACATGCTAGAAACATACTAAAACATGCTAGCAACACTTAGCTAAGTGCTAAAGCATGCTACTAATGCAGTGATAAAGGAAGTTGCTGTAACTCAGGCAAGCAATGTCCAATCTGCCCCTAACTTCACATGTGTGTCAGGTGTTCTGTTCTTAACAAACACCCATGACCAAATTCAGTTATAGTCATAGTGCCACCTGCTGGTAACAGGAAGTGACATGGTTAACACTGTTATCGACTCCTAGCAACATATTAAAAAATGTCAACAAGTGTTAAATAGTCTGGCAACATGCTAGAAACATACTAAAACATGCTAGCAACACTTAGCTAAGTGCTAAAGCATGCTTTTAATGCAGTGAATAAGGAAGTTGATTTAACTCAAGCAAGCAATGTACGATCTGCCCCAAACTTCAAACGTTTGACAAGAGTCCTGTCCTGAACACACCAACATGCCCGTATTCGGTTATAGTCATAGCGCCACCTACTGGCAACATGAAGTGTCATGTGTAACACTGTTATGGACTCCTAGCAACATATTAAAAAGTGTCAGGAAGTGTTAAATACACTGGCAACATGTTAGAAACATACTAACACATGCTAGCAACACTTAGCTAAGTGTTAAAGCATGCTACTAATGCAGTGAAACAGGAAGTTACTGTAAATCAGGCATGCAGAGTCCAATCTTACCCAAATTTAACACTTTTGATAAGAGTTCTGTCCTGAACACATCAACATACCCATATTCGGTTATAGTCATAGTGCCACCTGCTGACAACAGGAAGTGACATGGTTAACACTGTTATGGACTCCTAGCAACATATTAAAAAGTGTCAGGAAGTGCTAAATATACTGCCAACATGTTAGTAACATACTAAAACAGGCTAGTAGCACTTAGCTAAGTGCTAAAGTATGCTACTAATGCAGTGACAAATGAAGTTGCTGTAACTCAGGCTAGCAATGTCCGATCTGCCCCAAACTTCACACATTTGACAAGAGTCCTGTCCTGAACACATCAACATGCCCGTATTTGGTTATAGTTATAGCGCCACATGCTGGCAACAGGAAGTGTCATGTGTAACACTGTTATGGACTACTTGCCATTTTATAAGCATATGGCCCAACGTTCGCTGTTTTCCTATGGCCACCGGGTGGTAGTAAGCCCGGGTGCGAGGGCCCTTTCATCGCTGCTTGCAGCTTTAATTATATTCAATTATAATTGTAGCGCCACCTGCTGGCAACAGGAAATGACTTGTTTTAAACTATCTTAAACATGCAATATCAGGTCTGCCCAAAGTTCGTGTGTTTGATATGGGTCCTAGCCTGAACTCATCTTTAGGTCAATATTTATTTATAGCTTTAGCACCACCTGCTGGCAACAGAAAACTACTTTTACACTAAATTAAACATGCAATGTCTGATCTGCCCGAAACTTTGCTTGTTTGGTAAGAGTCCTGGGTTGAAGACATACACATGCCGATATTCAGGTATAATCATAGCGCCGCCTGTTGGCAGCAGGAAATGTGGCACAAATATTTACCTTTTTATAACCATACGGCCCAACGTTCGCTGTTCTCCTATGGCCACCGGGTGGTGGTGAGCCCAGATGCGAGGGCCCTTTCATCGCTGCTTGCAGCTTTAATTGTTATTATTTTTTTCCAAGGTTTTGGGGGCTTTTGGGGCCCTTAACATGCTCCAAAACTCTTGAAAATTGGCACACACCTTGGAATCTGTGGCCATTAGGGCTGGGCAGAGACTGATACACGGGCGTGCCACAGGGGCTCTACAGTGCCCCCTGGAATACTGAGGGCAATATATCATGCATACTTGCACGTATACATATGAAACTCGGTACACATATAGATCTCATCAATCCAAACAACTCTCGCACTGCATGTCATACGCTCCGCCCAACGGGAAGTTGGATATTTAGGGTTTTGTGAAAAACACATGCTCTGGAATATGATATACTTTTCATAGGTTTTTTACTCAATTGCTACCAAACTTGGTCAACATGATCTCAAGATATTGGGGTTGAAGATCTGTGAGGGGATATTTGATATTTCGAATGGTTTGGCCATGGCAAGGCGTTGAAATTATGGCACTTTGAAATTCTAATTATATATGTATTTTTTTTCCATGCACATTTCACCAATTCCAAACCACATCAATCTTAATAACTGCTATTCATTTTGTATGTAATAATTTATGAGTGATATATAATTGTCCATGATGGCTGGAAGTGAAAAACGCATTATTTTCAGGTGTGCAGAATTATTAGGCATGTTTTCTTTCACTGATAAAATGAGCCAAAAAAGAGGTTTAACTCAGACTGAAAAGTCAAAAAATTATTAAATCCCCATTAGAAATATTCAAAAATAATGCAATACAGAAATTGCAAAGTTAAGACATGACCATTGGACAGCAAAGTGCTCACTGGGTCAGCGGGGTCAGAATAAAACAGGTGAAGAAGAGACAAACGTTAAATGCAAAAGAATTAAGAATTAATGTGAAGAATTAAGTGTGAAACCATCAGGAAGCATTTAGTCTCCAGCACCACCATTATCCAGAACTGCAACTTTCCTGGAGTTTCCAGAATTACAAGGTGACGAGTTCTGAGAGATTTTGCTTGGGTAAAAAAATGCTAAAAAAATGACCCTCAATTAATTAGAATAACATACTAAAATATTGTGAAATACTGTTTATTAAGTTTTGAGTGACCCCTTGAAGGACCAGCACCACATCCTCTTGTACCACTGTTTGAAGAATTTATCTTCCAGAACCTGGCAGTAAATTTTAGGAGTTCATTTTTATTCCATCTCCTATCCTGAAAAGTCTGTCTTGCAGAATTGACTAAAAATTTATCTTCACATAAATTCTTAATTCTTTTGCATTTAACATGTGTTTTTCTCCACCTGTTTTCTTTCTGACCCCACTGTCCCAGTGAGCATTTTTTTTTTTTTTGTCCAATGGTCATGCCTTAACTTAGCAATTTCTGTGTTGCATTAGTTTTGAAAATTTCTCATACAGATTTAATCATTTTTTACTTTTCAGTCTGAGTTAAACCTCTTTTTTGACTCATTTCATCTGTAAAAGAAAATTGCCTAATAATTCTGCACACCTGAATATAAGGAGTTTTTCTCTTCCAGCCTTCATGGACAATTATATATCACTTATCAAATAATTAAATACAAAATTAATAGTAGTTATTAAGATTGATGTTGTTTGGAACTGGTAAAATGTGCTTGGAAAAAAATATCATCAGAATATCAACATGCCTAATAATGCAAGCATTGTAAGTCAATAAAGGTTTTATTAACACTTTATAATAAGGTCTCATTTGTTAACATTAGTAAATACATTAACTAACATGAACTAACAATGAACAATATATTTTCACAGAACTGATTAATGTTTGCTGATGTTAGTTCACAGTGCATTAACAAATGCTAACAAATAAAACTAATTTTTTTAATGTTTACGTTTTGAATATTAACTGACATTAAGACATGCTATATAATTATTGTTCATGTTAATTAATATAGTTAATGTTAATAACTGGAACCTTATTGAAAAGTGTTACACAGTCTTGATGGTTTGCATTAACCCTTTAATTGCCATATCCCTCAAAACCAGACTGGCAGAGAGTTACTGTAAATGAATGTGCCTGCTGGGCAAAGTTTTCCTGATGCCACCTGGGTGGCGTTTGCACTGATGGCTTGGGCCTGCCATTGATGCTTGCAGCTATATTTATTTATTTTTTAAGTGTTTTTCTTTCAATCATTTGGGGCTTTTTGGGGCCCTTAAAATGCTCAAAAACACTTTAAAATTGGCACACATGTTGGAAGCTGTGGCCATTAGGATGCCACAGAGACTGGGCCCCGGGCGTGGTAAAGGGGCTTTACAGCGCCGATGTATTACAATGGTGGTTTACTTTTCATCTGAGCATTAAAAGTGGGTAGCCTGTTTTAGTGAGCTAGGTTACATACATGGATCTATATGCAAAATGTCAATATTCTCACATATTAGGCCTATATTTGTCAAGTAAAAAAAAAAAATAAAAAAAAAAAAAAAAAATATATATATATATATATATATACATTTTTTATTCGTTACCTGTCCTTTATTTTGACAGATAACTATTAGGAAAAATATATTTGTTTGTACATTGATTAAGACATTGTTGCGTGTTTTATAAATTATTTCCTTTATTTTAGTAAAACGTGAGGCACTGTATAATTTCGCTCCCATTATTTAGGCCTAACTAAAACAAGAAATGAATTGTAATGTCTGTTTTGGGTTTTGTTTCAGGTTCATGTTTTCATGTCTTTTATTTTGTTATTGTTTGATTTTGCTGTTTGTGTCATGCTTCACTTGCCCTCATGTATCTCTGCTTTGTGTATGTGTCATGTTCTCATTGGTTATTGTCTGGTCATGTGATTATCAGTTCTGTTTGTTCTCATTGGTTGCTTTAGTCATGTGTCTTGTTCCCATTGGTTTGTTCTTGTCATGTGACCCTCATTGTTTGTATAAGTAGTCATGTTTTTGCCATTGTCTCTTGTCGTGTATTAACGTAATATTGCAACCTGCTGTCGGTGAGTCTAGTCTGTTCATGCCACGTCAAGTCTGTTTCGTCAAGTCTGTTCCTACCACGTCAAGTCTGTTCCTGTCAAGTCTGTTCTGGTCAAGTCTGTGTATCTTGTTTGGATTATTGTTTGGATTTTGGATTACACCTATGTAAATAAACTGCACTTGGGTTCATCTACACTCGCCTTCAGTGGACTGATCGTTACACAAATAAATTAAATAAATTAAAGCCACGATTTAGCTAAATCATTGAAGCTGAAAAGAATGGGCAGATTAATAAAACGTCCTCAAATTTAAACTCAAGTTCTTTCATTATAATCAACAAAGTGCACACGACGTAAAAAAAAAGCTTCATTAATTGACAACTAAATTGATTTTAAAGGGAGCCACCTTTACATGCTTTTGTGCGTTTATATATTTATATAAAACTCAAAAAAAAAAATTCTTCATTAAAAATCTTGTTTGGTTTTATTTTGTATAATTGCATGTAAAAAATAATTAACTTTGTAATGCATATGCAAAATGTGAAACTGCATTCTTATTCGCAGTCTATAGCATTTTATAATTATTTGTACAATAATATTTAACTTAACCTGCTTTGTATATTTTTTTTTTTATCTGTCATTTATCTGTTTAATCTTGATCAAGAACAACTAATGATCAACAAATTTGAGCAGAATCGGCCGTTAGATCATTTTAAAATGTCAAATAGCCTTACATTTACAGGCTATAACTGCATCTGTCTCGGTTGTAGACTTGTGAAGATTTATTTTTAATGCGGATCCCATTGTAATGGATCGCCAAGGCTCCACCACCACCCAATCACAGCGATCCCTATCACCTTAGTTCTGAGCACTTGCACCTGTCACCCATCAGCACCTCATCAACCGGCCTGTATTTAAGCACACACCTCAGACATCCTCATTGTCTGATCTCGTACACACGAAGAGGACTCTCTGAATTGGCTACTTCTATTGGAAATACTTGCCAGCTTTACTTACCACCCGTGTTCCTCCTAGTGTCTCCTCGTCTCCCAGTGTCTCCGTTTCCTCCTAGTCCTTTACTTCTGAGGTGTATGCTCCTCCTGTGCACTTCCCTACTCCTGAAAGGACAAAGACCCTTATCACCACTCTCATCATATCCTTTGAACAGATCCTTGAACGATATACTCACCATAACATCACCAGATTCCAAAACCATACTCTCTGTGACTTAATAAATATCTTTGCATCTACTAACCTGTTGTGTCAGACCTCTTCTGTTACAGAAGATCGGACCACCACCGCTGCCATCACCGCCCATCACTTCCTTCATCCCAACCAGCACTTCTTCACTTACCATCATCGCTAGTCCCATGGCCCGACAGGCGCCCTACTCTGGCTCAGCGGAGGAGTGCAATGGATTCCTCCAATGTACACTCACATTTGAAATGCAACCGCAATCGCTTCCTACTGACTCTACCAAAATCGCCTTTTATCTTCCTGCTTACAGGACCTGCGTTGCAGTGGGCGGAATGATCTGGGCCCAGGCCGACACCATCATTTAGAATCTGCAGAGTTTCCTAGTGCATCTCCCAAACACTTCATGGAAGATGGACGGAGATACCTCTGTAGGCGAGCAGCTCTACCACTTGCAACAGGGTACCATGTCAATCACCGAATATTCGCTGAAGTTTAGGACTCTCGCAGCAGTAAGTGGATGGAATGAGAGAGCATTGCTTATGACCTACAGACAGGGACTGGAGCCCCAACTTCGCTTACAGCTCATTGCGTATGATGATGCATTTGGATTGGAGAAATTCATTCAGCTATTCATCCGTTGTTCTAACCGCATGCAGTCCTGCTTACCAGCAACTCCAGTCTCCGCAGCTGCCTCCAACCTCTGACGGCCAAAGCCCAGTTACCCTCCAGAACCAGTACCAGAACCCATGATTGTGGAGAGGCAACAGTTATCGTCAGCTGAGCGGCAAAGAAGGTTGACCCGGGGTCTCTGTTTGTATTGTGGAACTCAGGGGCATATGATCCTGGCATGCCCCCTTCACCATCAATGTCCTGTGGTGAGTGTGATTCAGCCTGATATTGTTAAGATGGAACCACTCAATGCCTGTGTAATGCTTACTGCTTTCAATGTTTCTGTTTCAGTATCAGCCCTTATCGACTCCAGGTCAGCAGGGACTTTCATCTCCAGAAACCTCTGCCGCCAGCTCGGATTGCAAACTACCTCCACCGAAAGGTCTACCAAGTTCCATCGATAACCTGAAAACCACTATGTCACAGACATGTGTGGTACTGTGTGGGACCCATCACTCTTCGCCTTGGTCTACTTCAGTCTGAGGAAATCCATCTTCTGGTTCTGGAGGGGTCTACTGTTGACGTCATTCTAGGGCGCCCGTGGTTGGTAAAGCATAACCCAATTCTGTCCAGGAGCACAGATTGCTTCCCAGGCTGCTTCCCCGTGACTCCATCACCAGCCAAGAAACCCACGGAGATCCTTCCTGTAAATTCTACTTCCATTGAGAGTCCCGTCAAGAAGCAGTCTGTAGATATTCCACCCTGCTATGCCCCCTTCAACTATGTTTTTTGCCCCAAACAAGCCTCCCACTTACCAACACATCAGCCATGGGATGGCACCATGGATCTCATTCCGGGTGAGTCAGTGCCCCGTGAGAAAATGTATCCACTGTTGCTTCCTGAACAGAAGACCATGGAGGAGTATATCAAGGAGGCACTGGGCCAAGGTTAAATCCATCCAATTCCCCTGCTGCATCTAGCTTTTTTGTTGCGAAGAAGGACAGAGGCTTGAGACCCTGTATCGATTACCGAGCCCTTAATAACATCGCTATCAAGTTCCGGTATCCTCTTCCCCTTATCCCAAATGCCCTGGAACATCTCCGTGGAGTGACCATCTTCACTAAGTTGAACCTCCGCAGCGCATACAACCTCATCTGGATACATGAGGGAGGTTAATTGAAGACTGCCTTTGTGACCGCTACTGGCCACTATTAGTATCTGGTCATGCCCTATGGACTTGCTAATGCCCCCTCCGCATTCCAGGACTTTATGCACAAGGTGATCCAGGAGTTTCTTCATTGATTCGTCATTGTCTACATAGATGACATCCTCATCTACTCCCAGAGCCAGGCCGAACATCGCAGAACATTGCGGAGGTCCTACAATGCCTGAGAGAGCACCACTTATACCTCAAGGCTGAGAAGTGCACTTTCCATGAACCCACTGTTCAATTCCTGGGGTATAACATAGATCAAAGGTGGAAGCTATAACCTCCTGGCCAGAACCCACCACAGTCAAGGAACTCCAACAGTTTCTCGGATTTGCCAACTTTTACCGTCGCTTCATACAGAACTACAGCTGTATTACCAGTCCACTCACAAGCATGCTGCGAGGAAAACCCAAGTCTCTGTCCTGGACTCCCGCAGCCTTAGAAGCTTTCTCCTCCCTCAAAAAGGACTTCACTAGCTCCCCATTCTTAGTCCATCCTGATCCTGACCTCCCATTCGTCGTAGAAGTAAATGCCTCCACTACCGGAGTGGGGGCAGTGCTGTCCCAGCAGCAGGGGAACCCAGCCAGACTCCATCCATGTGCCTTCTCCAGGAAGCTCAGCCAATTACGACATGGGCACCAGAGAGCTACTGGCCATCAAGCTGGCCTTAGTGGAATGGAGGCATTGGCTGGAGGGGGCAGCCCATCCCTTTACCGTACTGTCTGACCATAAGAACCTTCAGTATCTACGTGTGGCTAAACGTCTGAATCTCCGCCAAGCACAATGGGTGTTATTCTCTACCAGATTCAACTTCACCATTACTTATCGCCCCAGTCCCAGAAACATCAAGGCAGATGCCTTGTCCCGAATTCACAGTCATGTGGAAGGTACTGAAGAACTGGAGAGTATCATCCCAACTAAGATGATCGTCAGTCCCATAGAATGGAACTCCCCTCCAGCAGCCTCAAACACTCCTCCCAACAATCTGCCATTCTGTCCTCCAGGATTTCAGTACATGCCACGAACACTGATTCACTCTGCTCACTCTTCTCTGGGCACTGGCCACCCAGGGGCCAACAACACCCTCTCACTGCTACGAGATCGCTTCTGGTGGACTAATATAGCAAGGGACGTGAGAAGGTTCGTAAAGGGTTGCCCAGACTGTGCCATGTCCAAGAGTCCACACCACTTACCACCAGGCAAACTCCTGCTGCTACCTGTACCCAATCGCCCCCTGGACACACCTAGGAGTGGACTTTGTCACCGACCTGCCACCCTCTGAAGGTAACACATGCATCCTGGTAATAGTTGATCGATTCTCAAAGTCATGTTGCCTTCTGCCCCTCAGAGTTCTCCCCACTGCACTGGAAACTGCTGAACTGCTCTTCAACTACGTCTTTAGATATTATGGCAGTCCCAAAGACATCGTCTCAGACCGAGGACCCCAATTTATTTCTAGAGTATGGAATGTATACCATCTCCAGTCGAATAGTCAAGCAGAAAGGAAGATTCAGGAGGTGGGGTGATTCCTGCGAACCTGGCCACCAGGATTCTTGGAACCAGTTCTTGGGCTGGGCCGAGCATGCCCAGAATTCCCTGCGACAGCCTTCTACTGGTCTCACTCCCTTCCAGTGCATGCTCGGATTCCAGCCTCCACTGTTTTCCTGGTCCAGGGAACCTTCTGATGTTCTGGCCATTGACTACTGGTTCCAGGAAAGCAAGAGGGTCTGGGACGCTGCTTACCACCATCTCCAATTGGCAGTGTGCAGGCAAAAGACGGCATCAGACCTTCGGCGAGCAGAAACACTTACCTACCAACCAGGTCAAAAAGTATTGCTATCAACTCGGGACATTAGACTGCACCTGCCATGTAGGAAGCTCAGTCCCAGATTTGTTGGCCCCTTCACCATCGTGTAACAAGTAAACCCAGTCACTTCAGACTACAACTCCCCTCACAGTATAGAATTCATCCCACGTTTCACTACTCAAACCTCACCATGAACCTGTCTCTCTCCCCACAGAGCCTGGCCAGACGGAGGAATCCCCTCTTCCTTTAGACCCTGCCTTAATGTTCGAGTTCCATGCTGCCCATCCCGACCTTCCGGCACCTCAGGGCAGAGGTAGACCACCATGATGTCGGGGTGTTCGGCCCTCAGGAGCGGGCCATGGAGGAGGGGGTACTGTAATGGATCGGCCAGGTTCCACCGGCACCCAATCACAGTTCTGAGCACTTGCACCTGTCACCCATCAGCACCTCATCAATCGGCCTGTATTTAAGCACACACCTCAGACACCCTCATTGTCCAATCTCGTACAAAAACCTAATAAACATCTTTGCATCTACTAACCTGTTGTGTCAGACCTATTCCGTTACACCCATACTGTAACCTAAAAGAAATGTGCTCTATTGCTATTCATATTCAAGTGTTTGTGCCGAAAAATAATACACATGCATTACAGGGAGGCACCCTCGTGATCACTTGAATTTTTTCTTGATAATGAAATAACTTAAAATTGGGGTGCCTCACTTACTTGAGAAATATATCAACAGAATGCTTGAAATGTCTACTTTTAAACGAACCAATTCAAAATGAAAACAAATACTCCCTGATTATGTAATCTGTGAAAGTTGCATTTCTCTCAAAAGGCGCGTCCATGTGGAGAGAGTCAGCACCGTGAATGTCATCTTGCAGGCGGCATGAAAACATTAGTTTATTAATAACTAATGTCTCCTTTTTCACAATTATTAGGCTACTTCTGCCTGTGCTTTATGGCAAACTTAATGCGTGTGCTTGAGCGTGGAATATATTAAGGCTCATTATTGATTAGACTGTTAATTTAATATAAACGTGTGATTAATTGAATAATGACTTAAATGATTGACGACTAGTAACTAAAAAAAAATAATAAATCTTACGTGGGGGGCAGCCCTATTAAATTCCTTCTAGACATCTCTGTTAAAGTTTTTAAAGCATTTTAAACGCGTTTTCATAAATTCTGCTTTCAGAATGGTCCGTCACGAAGAGATGACACATCCTTAATATTGATTTTTCCTCCGAGACACAAAAACGTCAAAATTGATAGGCCTATTTTTTTTTTTTTTTTTTTTTTTTTTTTTGTGAATGTCAACACTTCTCCATCTGCAGATATTGTTGCTTTTGGTTTGTGCATTGTAAATCACATAAAGTCTACAAAATATGTTGTCTTCCAAAAACTTGGGTTGTCTCCCAAAAACTTTTTTTGTCGAGTCCGTAACGCATGTGTATTTCCCAAATCTAAAATAGCCTATAAAACATGTTCATAGGCAGATACTTTTCTGATGTCTGGACTCTGTTTGGGATTTAGAAAAACATAAAGAGCTAGTTCAATAAATTGGTAATGAATACATTCTGTTAGAATTTAATTTAGGTTTTAACTGAATGTCATGTCATGTCAATGCTGGAATTGCCCAATAATGAAACTAAATATGATTAGGCCTAATGTCTCGGGACATGTCTTATTAATGCAATATATTTTTACATTTGTATTGACAAAACGACTGCAGCATTGCAGCGTACAATTAAAACAGTGCAAAACTGAAAATTGTAAAGAGGCAGCACATTAAGAACAAAAGTTTTTCTTTTTGGCAGATGCGCGTCTCTTTTGCCAGTTTCTTTCTCTCTCTCTCAGAGGCACCTCATGTCTCCTGAAAAAAAACAAACCATATTATATTGTATTTAATGCTGTTGCAAAAATTGCAAAAGCCAAACCAAACAAGGCATTTGTCCTTAAACACACTTTGCCTAAACCTGCTCTGCAAGTTTAAAATGCTGATCAGACACTTTCCATATGAAAGCAAGAAACTCAGACCTTTATTTCAACCCCCACAAGCTATACAGAACTACACCCAAACCCCAACCTCCTCCAGCTGGAATTAATTCAGTCACATTACTGGATGCTTAGCGTAAAACTCATTCCACAGACTCTACTTCTTCTTTTTCTCACTTTTGTTATTTGTCCTCTCAAGCCAAGGTTTGTAGATCTTAAATCTGCTGATTTAAAATCAGAATTGTCTATTTGTCTTTCCAATCCAATGTGGATTATTGAGGGACTGGGTACGCTGGCGCGTTTTGGCTGCCGCTCCGCTCTCCATTTGTTTATTTTATTTCTATTTTAATACGTTTTTTTTTTTTTTTTTTTAACCACATCGCTATCTTTTATTGTTTTATTTTGTTTTTTTTTATTCGTGATGCGGCGGAAGTTATTCACATACGCTGCATTTTTGGCTCAGTTGGTGTTGTTGACTTGGAGTTATTCCCTGTGTTCTTTGGATCTCAGCCTGTTTGGGGTTGCTGCTACGGACGGGCCTTTATTGGATATGACTTTACGCTACACCACCCGACACCTTCTCTCTCTAAAGCAGAACTATTATCTGGCTAAAGATGTGTATGATTGTTGTGGTAATGCTGGCATACTGAGGCCTAAGCGCTACGTACATCGCAGCTCAGGATGCAGCTATGTTTCATCTTCGTCTTCCATCACTTCAGTTCTAAACAGCCGACGGAGGATCACAAGATCTTATCATACTGGTGTTGACCTTGGTAACTTAATAACGGTGACCTATTTGGAGCGGAATTTCTGCGCTGTATCAAACCCAAACCCTCTGAATGCGGCATTATTTAATGCGCGTTCTGCGAACAACAAGGCTTCGCTTTTGTCGGATATCATCGTGGACAAAGGTCTGGATTTATTGTTTATCACTGAAACTTGGCACAAACAAGATGACGGCCTGCTTTTTAACCAACTGACTCCAGCAGGTTTTGGACACTTTGACTTCCCGCGGCCTTCTCGCAGAGGTGGGGGTATTATTGTGGTTTATAACCTGCAATGCAAATTATGCCCTGTGCCTGTACCTCACTTTACATCTTTTGAATGCCTCGTTCTCAGTGTAACTGCTACTCATTCTACTGCTATTGCTACAATCTATAGACCTCCAAAATCAAATAAAGAATTTCTGTCAGAATTTGCTGATTTGCTGACAATGCTGTCACTTAAGTTTGAGAGAACTCTGATTCTTGGTGATCTTAACATACATGTTGATCAGAAAGACTGTGCTTTGGCCAAGGACTTTTTATCTCTGTTGGACTGTTTTAACTTTACACAATTTGTGAATGTTCCTACACATTGCAAAGGCCATACACTTGATTTAGTTATGGCAAATTATGCTTTTGGATCAAATATCTCCACTGTAGATGTTGGTCTCTCTGATCATCTTGCCATCCTTTTTAATTTGGAGGTATCAAGACTTTAAAGTCAGTTACACGTACTGTCTCTTTTCGTAAAAGGCACAGTCAATCAATCGACCCTGTGGCTCTTGCTAATTCTTTTAATGGAAGTCTGGGTGATTTTTCTTCTGTCCCTTCTGAGCATAAAATCAGTTTACTTAATAATGCTCTTGCTGCCAATTTGGACATGTTTGCACCTATTAAAACACGCATTGTCTCTTTTGTACATACAGCTCCATGGTATAATGACAATTTACGTTCAAAGAAGGTGGAATGTCGCAAACTGGAACGTAAATGGCGTGGTTCAGGCTTGTCAGTTTTTTATCAAGCTTGGAAAACCAGTTTGGGCCAATATAAAGCAGAAATTGACACTGCAAGGTCTTCATACTTTTCTCAGATTATTGATAATAATCATAATAACCCAAGGCAGCTTTTTTATATTATTCATAGTCTATTGAAAGTAGATGGGTCGAATACCCAATCTGCATCAGTTCAGATGTGCAATGATTTTCTTAAATTTTTCAATTTAAAAATTGATAACGTTCGCAAAGATATTCTTAGTTCTTTTAGTCATCATGCTTCTACAGTCAATTTGCCAAGTTCTTCCTGTATACCCTTCTTTATTTTTTCCTTAGTCACCTTTGAGTCTCTTTGTGCACAGGTATCTGGTATGAAAGCTTCCACTTGCATACTTGATCCCCTGCCTTCTACTTTATTTAAATCCTGTTTTGGTTATTTGTGCCCTACTGTTCTTACCATTATTAATGACTCCCTGGCTACTGGTGTTGTGCCAACAGCACTTAAAACTGCTGCTGTCACTCCCATGTTAAAAAAGCCAAATAGTGATTCAAACAATCTTAGTAACTTTCGTCCAATTTCTCATCTTCCATTTATTGCTAAAATTTTAGAGGGTGTTGTCTCGTCTCAATTACACAACCATCTAACCATCAACAATATGTTTGAGCCCCTTCAATATGGGTTTAGGAAACTGCACAGTACTGAAACAGCCCTGGTTAAAGTTGTTAATGATTTACTCTTAGCTTCTGATTCTGGCACTCTCTCGATTCTCATTTTACTCGATCTTAGTTCAGCCTTTGACACTGTTGACCATATTCTTTTACTGAATAGACTGAAAACTGTCTTCGGTGTATCTGGAACTGCCCTTGAGTGGTTCAGGTCATATTTTACAGGTCACACTCAATTTGTTTTTATGGATGGTTTCAGATCTGATGTGGACCCTGTCTGTACTGGTGTCCCACAGGGCTCAGTTCTTGCTCCCTTGCTCTTGTAGCAACAATCACTTTCTGGGGAATAATTAACTCAAATGAAGTGAATATTCATGAGTCTATGAATATGATGTGCTTATTGCTTACAAATATTAAATTACCCAAAGAGGGAATATTTAATCATTTAAAGGTAATCTTTACTAGAATTAATGTAAGTTATCTAGACAATCTGTTCGTCCCGCGAACTGGATGCTAGACTCCCTTATCAAATATCAATAAAAATACCCTTCTTACAAACTCCAAGAAATATTAATCTTCTGATCAGGAAGAACAATATTTTCTGTGTCTGTAGTATTTAGATTACTGAATAGTAATTCCTAGAAAACAAAGCTTGTAGCTTAGATCACACGATTCAGGGACTTCGATCTTGATGAGCAATAAAACGGTTCAATTCAAGCAAATTATGGTATTTAAAGAGTACATAACTACAATTCACACAGAGTAAATATGAGTATATAGCAAAACAAACAATACAATTTAAACAAGATAATCAAACGAAAATAGTAATGAGATAGAGAGGGAGAGAAAGAGAAAAAGAGAGAGAGAGAGAAAGAGGGAAGGCAGATCTCAGAGTGACAATTTTCAAACAGTTAACTTTGCGAGAGACTCCAAGTCATTGGATAATTTCACAAAAGTGGAATAGCCTAGACAACCTTAAACAGCAATTTTTTAAGTTGCGATATAAGAAAGTACTTGCTTTGATCTGGCTCTTGTGTGTAGCTGAGCTCAAATTGTCCGTTGTTGTAGCTTCTGCGTTGTCGGTTCCGGAGCTGATGATGCGTGAGTTCGTGGTTAACGCGAATGTAAACTTTGCCAAAAGATGATTAGACTTAAGTTCGTTTGGCTCGTGAGGACAATTGAACGAAGTCAAATATCAGAACACAATAAAGAAAAACTAAGATAAAACGAAAAAGTAAAGAAGAACAAACGGAGGGACTTCTTGAGAAGTCCGATCGCAAAGCTGGGAAACCCCCCTCTTTCTCTGGCGGAATGCCAAGAACAAGGGTTTTCCTTTGTTTTTATTGAAAGGTTGGTTGCACACCTATGTCATCTTATGAACCAATGAGGTGTGAGAAACTGAGGCGGGAAAAATCTTCTTTGTCTGCTGATTTCCGCCCACTGGTCTAATTTATGGCGATGACAAAATTACACATTTTTCCTCAGAAAGATTGTACTTCTGAAACAATGCATCTTTTTGTAATTTGCCGTTGAGATTCGTCACAGTCGGGTTTCTACGATCATACAGACACCAAAAACTATAACTTTGCGAGTCAGGGATACAGAGATACAGAGTTGTTCCTAACTACAGGCATAAAAAGTTTGATTAAACACACAGTAAACATTATATCTATTCCACTATATCACGTGAAGACATCTAAGCACATAAAGAGATACATTTAATACATTTAGAGGTAGTTTATCAAAAAATGTTCATGTGTGAGAGCCAGAAACATCTCTGTGTGTGTGTGTGTGTGTGTGTGTGTCTGGAATGTCGTCATGCTGTGAGTAAAAGGGCGGGTGTTTGCCTTTCCTTTGATGCTCACGAGAGTGTCTCTGGATCATCTCGAAGGTGTAATAAATGTCACGAGGGCTGAGATGTCGTCGACATCGCGGCACCCGAGTGGGGAGTTTATGTTGGCGGATGTTGTAAAACAAAAGTCCTTATCTTTTTTTTTTAAGTTCTTGTCTCTGAGTGCAGGATGTGTTAGAGAGTCAGGATTCATTAATATGAAACAGATGGTTGAATACCATCCGCTCATTAGTGTTACACTCTTCAGTATTTATATTTATCCTCTTGGTCAGCTATTAAGAACCCTTAACCTCAGCTATCACTTCTATGCTGACGATACTCAGATTTATACACATTCTCAACCTGGTCAATTTGTGGATGTCCCTCATCTTTCCAGCTGTATTTCTGAGATTAAGATGTGGATGGCTAAAAACTTTCTCTGTCTAAACAGCTCTAAAACTGAAGTTATGCTCCTTGGCTCTCCCCACCAACTGCGAAATGCTGCTTCAATAGATCTTTCAGTTGATGGTGCTGCCCTAGAGCTACAGAGTAAACTAAAAAATCTTGGTGTTATCTTTGACGCCACTTTGTCATTCGAGCCTTTTGTCCAGAACACGGTAAAGACCGCATTTTTTCATCTTAGAAATACTGCACGTATTCGGCCAATGTTGTCCTTTTCTCTAGCTGAAAAATTGATTAATTCTTTTGTTTTCTCAAGAATTGGCTATTGCAATGCTCTGCCTTGTTGGAGTGTCCAAATGTTCTCTTAATAAATTGCAATACTTGCAGAATTCAGCAGCTAGAATTTTAACTGGGGTTAGGGCTGGCGACCATATAACTCCTGATTTGAAGACATTGCACTGGCTGCCTGTTAAATACTGTATAGATTTTAAAATTTTAATGCTTACATATAAGGCTCTGCATGGACTTGCTCCACAGTACTTGGCAGATCTTTTGACATCTTACACGCCAACTCGCAATTTACGCTCTTCTCAGCACGGTCTCTTAGCTGTCCCCAAAACAAGGCTACGATCCAGGGGTGACAGGGCCTTTTCTTCATATGCCCCAACACTGTGGAACTCTCTCCCAACTGACATAAGGGTTGCTAATTCTTTAGCTGTTTTTAAAATCTTGCTTAAAACATTATCTTCTTTTGCATTATTGCTTTGTATAATATCTTGTATTTTATTGTTGTGTTTTTTCTTTTATGTAGTTTTCCTGGACAGCGCCTTGAGAAAGTAATTTTTAAAGGCGCTATACAAAATAAATTTATTATTATTATTATTATAAAATGGACACACTCTATCTAAAATAAAATAAAAATAAATAAAAACCAAGCGAACTGCAGAATACACAAATCTGTATTAATCATTTTATATATTATTTTATAAAATAACAGATGCCCTCTTCATTCATCTCACTTCACAATGATAAAAATAACAGTTTTTGAACAATAATCAGATAATTATTGTGTGTTTAATTATAGTGTTCTAATGCTGCTCTTATAAGCCTGTATATATATATATATATATATATATATATATATATATATATATATATATATATATATATATATATATATATATATATATATATATATATAGCACCGTTTATTTTTCAACCTCACATAAAAATGATTAATGGAACAAAAACACATTTTTGCTGTAATAAAAATTAATTATTTCTCTCTGTTCTCTCTGCAATATGCTGTTAAAATTAACATTCTATTTATTTCTCCTCTGTAAA
This sequence comes from Cyprinus carpio, assembly GCF_018340385.1. NCBI lineage: Eukaryota > Metazoa > Chordata > Actinopteri > Cypriniformes > Cyprinidae > Cyprinus > Cyprinus carpio. The sequence continues at coordinate 168,265 of NW_024873536.1, read as the reverse complement.
ACATTACAAATATCTGGAGGAAAAGTGAAGGCACACAAGCCGCTCATCCAAATTCCTGTCTTCTATAGTTTGCAAATCTGCTGGTTTACAACGTTTTTCTATGTTTTATTGCCAGTGACTTCATCAAGCAAATCAAAAATTTCCATTTTCTCGGAACAGGCTATTGCAACTTAATATCAAATATTCGTGTTCTTGTTTGTTGCTATTAATCTAATTTGTTACTAAATACAACATAGGACTAAATTAATGGTTTATATTCAAGTATCAATATCATTGATTCATAAATGCAGTAATTTATACCAAGGTATAACCTACCAAACAAAACTATTTTTATCCGTTAAAGCAGGCTCTTTAATGTAACAAGGTTACTGTGTATATTTTTATACAGCTAGCAAGTAGCCTGACTTTACCTTCAACATCGACTGTTTTCTCACTTAGCAGCTTATTGTGTATTATTATTATTATTATTATTAGTAGTAGTATTTAAGTATTGCATTATGCATATTGCAGATGAAAAATTCAGAGCATAAACATTACCATGATATTGCTCAGCTGTATGGTTTTCTCTTCGCAGAATAGGCTATGCGTGAAGGACACCCAAGGTGTTTTTGTTTAAAATATCTTTGAATTAAATAAAATGAAATTTCTACATAGACTTGCATATCATAATTGAATGTTAAAATTGAATACCACACGCTCATGTGAGTTTTTGATTGCAAAATATTAATAAAACGTTTTACCTCTTTTATATGTAGCTACAGTAGGCCTATCTATCAAATATTTGTTTTTTTTGTTTTGTTTTTTTTGTCCACGTTCAGTATAGCTTAAAGGCTATTTTACATTGAGCACTTTTTTCTACAATGCATTATGTCCTTTTTGTTTTCTTATGCAGTGCAATAACTAATCTTTTGTAAGGGGGACCGAAAAATTTTAACATAATATTATAATATAATAATATTAGCTGTTAAATGCAGTAATACCATGCAATTACAATTACATATAGCCTATAGATAATGGCATATTAAGTGCTTATGTTTTTCCCCTTTTAAATAGGCCTATTTAAGAAGAATTTTTGTTACAACCAGGATTTATTTTCACGGCACAAATAAATTCTGTATTTGGTGTGGAGACCGCCTGGAATTAAGCTATATATATGACCTAATTAATATTAACGAATATTTATGGGGAATAGGCCTAGATGTTTAATATTCTTATGGCACAAATCAAACACAAATGAATTAGAACAATTTAGACTCACTTTAAAAAATAAAAAATGGTCTCACTGTTTCAACTTAATGCTGCTTTGAAATTTAAGCTTAGTCAACTTTGAAATATGAAGTTAGTGAAAACTTGAAGCTGACTAAACTGAAATTTTTTAGGCAGCCCGAACACTAAAAAAAAAAAAAAAAAAACTCTGCGGCCACGCTAAACAGGGTGGAGAGTAAAGTTTCTGTTATATTTAAGAAGAGGTGATGGTTACATTGTTTCTTTTAACGGCACAAACCAGCACAAATCGAGCACAAACGAACGGCACCGGTTTGGAGGGATTTGGACAGCATGGAGTGGAGACTGACGTCACTGTTCGTAAAAAGTTTATTTTTGTTATATAAATGAAGCGGTCATAGTTACAGGGTTTCTTTTAACGGCACAAACCAGCATATATCGAGCACAAAGGAATGCCATGGATTTGGAGAGATTTGGACGCCATGGGGTGGAGAGTAACGTCACTGCCCAGAGTTGTTTTTATTATTTCTAAGAAGGAGAAATATATTTGACATTCATTTCAACAGCACAAACTGACACAAATCGAGCACAAGTGAATGACACAAGTTCTGTGCCAATATAATTAACAGCTCCCAAAAAAAACTACACAACACCCAAAAAAATAAAATATATACATACTTAATTAAAACAGAAACACACAAAGTATCTAGCTCCAAGCCACAAATTACCGCAATTCGAGCACAATCGGTGCTGGTTTGGAGCGAATTTGGGCAACGTGGGGCGGAGAGTGACGTCACACGGTCAGAAAAATAATAGTTAATATCTCAAACACCAAACAAGCACAAACGTTTGTTTTTTGCGGAACAAATCAGCACAAACGTAGCACAAATGAATAGCATAGTTTTGGTGATTATTTCGTTTTATGGGGTGCCAACTTCACGGAGGTCTCTTTCAGCCTTCATGAACAATTATATATCACTCATAATTGATTAAATACAAAATGAATAGTAGTTATTAAGATTGATGTGGTTTGGAATTGGTAAAATGTGCTTGGGAAAAAAAATATATCATCAGAATATCAATGTACCTAATAATTACGCACGCGGTGTAAATCATGAAAGGTTTTGGTAACACTTTATAATAAGGTCTCATTTGTTAACATTAGTAAATGCATTAACTTAACTAACATTGAACAATATATTTTCACAGAAATGATTAATGTTTGTTGATGTTAGTTCACAAGTGCATTTACTAATGTTAACAGATAAAAAATTTTTTTTTTTTTTTTTTTTATTTTTGAAAATTAACTGACAACATGCTATATAATTATTGTTCATGGGAATTAATATAGTTTATGTTAAAAACTAAAACCTTATTGCAAAGTGTAACTAAAAATATATATATTGTTCTGTGTATGTGTGTGTGTTTCACAGTCTTAATGGTTTGGATTAACCCTTTGATTGCTGTATCGCTGCTTGCAGCTATATTTTTCTTTTTGTTCTTTTATTCCGTTTACAGTGAAAGGGTTAATAATTTATTATAATTTTAATATTAATTATATTGTACAATTGTATATCCTTAATGAATCACACAAAAGCAAATGTCAATATAAAATGTCTATATAACCCTGTTAAAATTCCAGCTTTTTAAGATGTAAAATATATCTCCATGTAAAATAATGTCAGAATTTTTTTCCACATTTAATGGAATATTGAAACCAGCATATAAATGAATTAAATAAATAAATGCATTAAAAAATGCCAGCAGTGTATAGATCACAATCTGAGACTTACGGCTCTCCAGCTCCATCACGGCCCTGTGGGTTCCTGACTCCACCTTGGCAATTCTATCCCTCACATCCACCGACTTTGCTTCGGTCATCTAAGCCCCTTTGGAGTTCCGCCTTGGTCCTCCGACTGTTCATGTCCACCTTGGTCCTCGACGCCTCTGGTTCTGCCTGGGTCTCTATTTCCTCTGGCTCCAATGCGGTCTTCTGATTCACTGGTTCCACCATGGTCAATGGTTCCTTGGATAATGCCGTGGATCATCATCCCTCTGTCTCCCTCTCTCTTCGTTCTGGTCTTCAGCTCTGCCATGGTCCCTTCCTCCATCAGCTTCACCATGGTCATATATTTTGTCTGCTCCTCTGAGGAGGTCTCCATCTCTGCTGGCCATCCAGAGGTCTCATCCTACGCCAAGTGAAAAGAGCTGTACACAGGAGATCCCCCACTGTGCAATAAATCCAGAGCTCTTTCTTTCTTCAAAAAAAAATGAAGACTGGCTGTTGTATTAAAAGCAAAAGTCTTTTTTTTTTCTTAAAGATTTCTGATGGTTTGTTACATGAATTTTGTAGGTTTCAATATTACATCAAATATTATAAAAAAGTTCTGGCATGATTTTAATTGGATTCATTTTTCTTGTATGTCTCAAAAAACTGCAATTTTACCAAGGGTGTGTAGATTTTTATAACGTTTTTTTTTCTTCTTCTTCTTTTTCAGTCTCTTGAGAAAATGTAACTACTTTGCAATTTTGTGTGAATTCCTACAATGTAGTTTGTATAAAGTTGTATGATTTGTATGGAAACAGTAAGCTCCATCCATAACCCCAACCTTAAATCTACCCTTCATTTGAGTGAGTGGAGAGGTTGAACAAATTCATTAAAAAAAAAAAGTTCAAAATCAAAATAGTTACAAATTGTTGTGAGATTCTGTTGAACTGACTATATATCTCTTGGATTTGAATTCTTTAGTTTTAAAAAAAAAATTCTAATAATTTTAAAGTTGCTGTTCTGGAGTAAGACGAGAGACTTCATGCACAGCTATGTAGCTGTCACAGGATCCTTCTGGACATTAGAAAACACACTGCTGGGATTCATGTTCAATGATCTGATCTGGTGTGGACAGCAGGAGAGAGAGAGAGGTACCACCAAAAGATGGTACAGTTACTACTTTTATTGATGATAGATGGACAGAAAACATTTAATGCTTGAATACATTTAATAGATATAAGTCATTTATAGGCTACTAAAGCCCTCTTTCTCTTTGTCTGCCCTAGGTTTTGACTATCAGTCCTGTCCAAAATGGTCAACGTGTTTGAACCATCCTGTGTATTCCCTTTGGAAGCAGGCTTCTCAGAATGTAAGTCTTGTTCATTCCATATTATTAAAAACATATATAAACTATATGTCAAAAAAAAACTCTATGCAAGCTCTGAGCTGACCAGCAGTGTTGTCTAAATGGTAATTTATTTTTTTTTATTTTTTTTTTTTAATCAAAGTGGAATTCAGCTGCATTAATGCATATCATTTAATTCTGTCTTTGCAGTTTGCTATGGCTGCGTGTGGAAATATTACAGTCTTGCTAAATGGATCAATTCATTATGCTTTCAACAAAGAAAGGTGTGTATGCTTGCTTTGTATGTGCTTACTAGCAATAATATGAAACATGATGAGAATGTTTTTGGTCCTTTGAATATCTAAATTAATTTGATTTTATGGTTTAAGATGTTCTTAGTAAAAACTGAGATATAGCCATAAACCGAATTGCTTACCAACATAAAAACAATTGCTTCCACTTTTTCAGTAACCTAGTATAAATTCTTAGGTGCTGTTTTTAATATAGTCCATATATTTGCTGAAATCACAGAAAAGCTTTCGCTCAAATGTTTGGAGACATATATGATATACTTTATATCAGATCATCATCTTGTTTAAACTTTATTCTGTGTCTTTACCTTACCACCATGAAAACTTAAAATACTTAAAGGGGGTGGGTACAATGCTGTTTCATGCATTCAGAGTTATTTATGCTCTTGAAGCGTTGGATTCTCATGCTAAGCCTGGACAAAGTTTCAAAAAACAATTTGGACGTATGAAAGAGTATTTCTGTGCCAAAAATCTTACTTCCGGGTTCATACACGTTTCGGAGATTTTTTTTTTTTCAATCGTGGCTCTTCATTACCTAGGCGAGGGTGGAACTCCTTATATGGGCATTTCTCCTGGAAAAATGCAAGTTTCGGAGAGTTTTTTTCGATCGTGCTTCTTCATGACGTAGACGAGGGTGGAACTCCTTATATGGAAATATAATGGTTATAAACTGGTTATAATAAATTATAAATAGGGATATCAAGCCGATCGGGATCGGGGTCGATCAAACATTTTTTTAACAGTTTGGTATCGGCTCTCCTTAAAGAGGTTATATGATGTTGCTAAAAAGAACATTATTTTGTGTATTTGGTGTAATGAAATGTGTTTATGAGGTTTAAGGTTAAAAAACACATTATTTTCCACATACTGTACAATATTGTTTCTCCTCTGTGCCCCACCTTTCTGAACCATGTCGATTTTATGAAGCTCATAGGTCTGAAAAGCGAGGTGTGCTCTGATTGGCCAGCTATCCAGTGTGTTGTGATTGGCCGAATACCTCAAGCATGTGACAGAAATGTAACGCCCCTCACCATACTGTGATGCCATCTCCTGGCATGACCAGACAAAACCAATAAAACCCATTACAAACTAAGCATTTGTTGCATCCAGTGGGGACATAATTACTGATTATAATGACTAATACTGTCTTTTTACACATTGCGTTGCATTGCGCCACATAAAAATAAAACCAAGTCTGCATTTGTGATTGGAGAAATGACAAACAACAAGCCGGACTTAAATTTGATAAACATGTCAAAAAACTATGCAAAACTGTAAAGACTAATTTGAACTGTTTTAGAATGATTAGACATTACATACCCCTCAAAGCAGCACAACTGTTTATGCATGCCATGATATTTTCCCATCTTTCTTATTGTGTTACTGTATGGAGCCAGGCTTCACAGTCAACTGTTAAACCCATTATTTCACTATATAAACAAGCACTGAAAATAATGGACCAAAAACAAATGAAATGGCATCATTGTATAATACTGAAAAAGTATAATTTGCTCAGGTATGATAGTTTTATTAAGCTCTCATTTATTAAATTGATTTTTAAATGTGTGAATAATCTCACACCAGCTGTACTTTGTCAATATGTTACAAAAACAAACACTAATGGAATCACCACTAGGGGATCAGCAAATGGTAACTGCAGGGTGGCACAGCGCAAAACCACTTTCGGTCAGTCATCATTTTCTGTAAAAGGGATACATTTTTGGAATATCCTACCAACAGAAATAAAAACACTAACCAATCTGAAAACCGTTTAATGAAAAGGTGAAACACTGGCTGAAATTAAACCAAATCTGTGATCACTGATTATGTCACTGGGCAGACACACTTATAAATGGACATATACATACGGATAGAGAGATAGATACACGCACACACACACACGCACACATACACACACATACAGATAAATTGATATATTTGTTATGTTTTTGTTGTTTTTGGTGTTTGTTTCTGTTCTTTTGATAATGGTGATGTATGTAGCCTAACCAGGGACAGGGGTTGCAAATTAGCTTCAGCTAGAAACCCTATATGCAACACATCTACAAAATTTCTCTTTTGCATTGTCCCTGACAAATAAACAAATAAATAAATAAAAAAAAAACCAAACAAATAAAAAAAAAAATTAATCCTCAAAACACAAAAACCACGTTTGAATCATCACTTACAAATTCTTTAAATATAAAAACGTACTTACCGTCTCTGCGTCAGAACAGTTGACAGATCAGGAAACAGTCCTTCATAAAATGCGTTGCACACATCTGAATATTTGGGTCGAACTGTTTTGGAACAGTGTTGTAAATATAACTTAACCACTGATTTCTAGTCGTGTCCTCTTTTGGAAGGCCAAACAAAGTAGTTTCACTTTCACAACAAAACACAGCATCACACACGGCGGGCTAGAGTGAGCAGAGGCCAGCTTGTGAACCGGCAGCCGGCGGATTCGACGAAGGAACTTGAGGCAACCACATGTGACGAGCCCGGGCTGGACTCCACTTCGCCCATGGTGAAAGCCGATCCGGCGATCCAAAGCTCAAAGTTTATGTATTTCCTCAGTGACCAGCACAGATCAGCTCTAGGCATGACAAATTGAATATCATCCTCTTTTGGAAGGACAAACAAAGTAGTCTCGCTTTCACAAAGAAACACATAGCATCTCTACAACATGGCAGCGCGGCAACAACAATACTACAGCGAGAATAAAAGTTACGCCTTTTTTCTTTGCGTGAACATTTGGGCTGCATTATGCAGATCTTCCCACATTGTGATGTAGACATGTGGGGGCGTGGTAGAATGAGCCTCTTAACTTTTGTTAACTTTTGGTGTGGTTGACTCTTAACTTTTATAAAGAATATCTCTTTGGATTTAAGAGTTTAGTCTTTGCAACTTTACAGATCTTCTTTATCCACCAAGAGCTTGTAACTCTCCAAAGAGAAAGGAAAAATTGAAATCGCATCATATGACCCATTTAAGCCAGCTCCTTATTTTATGTCATCTGTCATGCCAGTGACGTGCAGTAGGTGGCAGTATTCACTTTCCTGTAGATTTGCCAACTGCCATTAAAAGCAAAAGAAGACGCTCAAATGTGCCCGTTCAGCCGCCATTAAAACCAAGAAGAAATATGCGTCTCAACCTGTGAAGTCTGTTCTAGTCTGTCACACACATTTGAGCTTCCGTGTTCAATGTATCTGATGCACACTTATGTAACGATCACTCATTCATTTATTGTTACTTATTCATTTATTGTTACATTCATTACTTTTATCTGCTGTCAGATTATCTGAGACATTGTTGTCGTAACGCGTTTTTCTGGATTGCATCTTGCGTTGGATTTGACTGACAGACAGGTGTTCTGACTACACAGGCTTCATGCTTTCTAACTTTATGATTTTGTACCTTTATGTTGCAATTATTATGTTTATCTATTATGTGTCTGCAAAATGCATTTGCAGCATTTGACCGCTGAGTGGCGCTTTAAGCACAAGTTATCAAGCGAACGCTTCAAAGTGCATTTTCACAAATAAACGCCAGCATTGTATATGAGCCTGTGCTTATACAGGTGCTGGTCATATAATTAGAATATCATCAAAAAGTTGATTTATTTCATTCATTCCATTCAAAAAGTGAAACTTGTATATTCTATTCATTCATTACACACAGACTGATATATTTCAAATGTTTATTTCTTTTAATTTTGATGATTATAAATGACAACTAAGGAAAATCCCAAATTCAGTATCTCAGAAAATTAGAATATAACTTAAGACCAATACAAAGAAAGGATTTTTTGAAATCTTGGCCAACCAAAAAGTATAAAAATGAAAAGTATGAGCATGTACAGCACTCAATAGCAGCATGATTGTGTAGCCTACAGAACTAGACTGAGAGACCATTTAAAGGCTTTGCAGGTGTTTTGAGTTAATTAACTGATTAGAGTGTGGCACCAAGTGTCTTCAATATTGAACCTTTTCACAATATTCTAATTTTCTGAGATACTGAATTTGGGATTTTCCTTAGTTGTCAGTTATAAACATCAGAATTAAAAGAAATAAACATTTGAAATATATCAGTCTGTGTGTAATGAATAAATATAATATACAACTTGCACTTTTTCAATGGAATTAGTGAAATCAATTTTTTGATGATATTCTAATTATATGACCAGCACCTGTATATAAGCTAAGCTAAGTGTTACACCATATTTTGGATTTAAAACAGTTAACAGGTGTGCAGCATTATTTATATAATATAAATCATGTGTTATCTTACCTTAAAGATACGTTAAAATATCTCACACTAGGCAAAATAAAAAGATTAAAAATATCAAAATCCATGCAACATACATGGATACTAAAATATTCTTGCACCCCATTACTTAATATTTGTCACAAATACAATTTTAATTTATATATTAAAATTCCTTTAATAAAACAGCATACATTTTTCATGCACATACTTTAATATTCGTTACCTGTCCTTTATTTTGACAAAGAACTATGTGGGGAAAAGATATCTGTTCACTAATTAAGAAATTGTTGCATATTTTATTAATTATTTCCTTTATTTAGTACAATGTGAGGCACTGTATAATTTCGCTCGCATTATTTAGGCCTAACTAAAACAAGAAACGGATAAATTAAACTTGGAACAATTTAGCTGAAACTGAAAAGAAGGGATGGATTAATAAAACGTCCTATGTTTAAACTCAAGTTCTCTTATTTTAATCATGCTGATGACTGATAGCCTTCCGTGTAGGTCTATATACTGCTGTGATCTGTTTCAGGCTTTACGTATCATAACATTTTAGAAATGAATTTATTCTAATAATATTTTAGAAACTGCATTCTCAACGAGAACGTCGCAGAGATTCAGACCAGTGTGGGTCAGAAATGCACAGGCGGACTGAAGGACAAATCTTCAAAACTAATATAAATGTCATATAATGTTCATTGTCACTATTATCTTATTTAAAAATTTCATGTGTTTCACATAACTTGTGTCGCTATCTGCTCTGAGAGTGTGAAATTTGGTGCATGCTGCTGAGTGCGATGCTCAAGAGATGTGCTGAGGGGCTATATCATTTATACTTATTTGTCTATTTTTTCTTCATTACAAGTCTTGTTTGTTTTTATTTTGTATCATTGCATGTAAAAAATATTTCACTTTGTTATACATATGCAAAATGTGAAACTGCAATCTTCTTCTCAGACTATAGCATTTTATAATTATTTGTACAATTTAACTTAACCTGCTTTGTATCTTTATTATTTAATGCATACGCGACATATTATGATATGTTTATGACTGCGACAAGAACACTAATGATCAACGAATAGGAGCGGCAGATCATTTTAAAATGTCTAATAGCCTTCAATTTACAGCTTATTACTGCACCTGTCTCGGATGTAGACTTATGAAGATTTTTTTTTTAATGCAGTTCCCATACTGTTGCATTAACCTAAAATAAATGTGCTCTATTACTATTCATATTTTAGTGTCTGTGCGGAAAAGTATTAATACGCATGCATGACAGGGAGGCGCCCGTGTGAATGAAATCATGAAAAACAGGGGTACCTCACATGAGAAAAATTTTTACTTTTAAGGGAACCAATTCAAAATGAAAGCAAATACTCCCTGCTTATACAATTTGAATGAAGGTTGCAGTTCTCTCTAAAAGCGCGTCCAATAGGCTAATAGACATCACTGTTGAAGCTTTTAAAGCATTTATACGCGTTTGCATAAATTCTGCTTGCAGAACAGTCCGTAATGGAGAGATGTCATCCTTAACATTGTTTTTTTCTCTGAAAATTGATATTTTATGTTTTGTGAATGGTCAACCCTTCTCCATTCTGCAGATACTGTTGTTTCTGGTTTGTCCATTGTAAATCACAGAAAGTCTAAAAAATTTCTCCCAAAAACTCTTTGTTTGACTTATTATTATTTTTTTTTTTGTCAAGTCTGTAACACATTTATTTCCCAAATCCAAAATAGCCTATAAAACACGTTCATAGATGGATACTTTTTCGAAATTGAGATTTATACATCATCTGAAAGCTGAATAAATAAGCTTTCCATTGATGTATGGTTAATTAGGATCCTTATGGATTGATAGGTCATTTGTATGTGCAGTGAATAAAAAACTAACCAATGGCTCGGTAGCGGAGCTGCACGAGACTATAGCGGTAAAGCCCACCAAAGCCCACCAGAATGTGCAGGGTCATCTGGCTAAATAAGCAGCACATCACCATAGGATCCTCAGGTTACTTCGAACTTGCCTTAAGTACCCAAGGGGGCCCAGAGGGGCCAAATATTTTGTAGGGAAGACCTTCAAAAGGCAGTAGGGCTAAACTCAGAGAGGTCGGTCCAGCCTTTTATAATCGTCCAAAATAGTTCAGTACAACCTCGGAACTCACTGAGGGCCAAGAGCGTACATGAAGGAGGCAAACGCCAAGCACTGATTGTCATACAACAGAGTGCCCTGCTATGCAGAAAGTACCCAGGCCTGTAAGGTCAGGATGTCCAGACTATAGAATCTGGCAATTGTGGACAGCGAGGCCCAGCCGGCCACCTCATAAATTTCTGCAATGGACGCATTGCTAGACCAGGCCCAGGAAGAGGCAATGCCTCTAGGTGAGGTGGGCTCTTACTCCCATGGGGCATTAAAGGCCCAAAGAAGAGTATGCTAACATAATAGTGCCAATTATCCATTTGGAAAGTCTCTGCATCGTAACCAGACAACCCTTGGTGTGGCCACCGAAGCATATAAATAGCTTATCCGACTGCCTGAATGGGGCAGAATGCTCAATTTATACTTTCAGCGCCCTGACGGGGCAGAGTAAGTTCAACTCTTGGTCTTGCTCTGAAGGAGGAGTACAGATAGAGTTATTACCTGTGCTCTAAATGGAGTAGAGAGCACTTTAGGAACACAACCATGCCTTGGTTTTAGGATGACCTTAGAGTCATTGGGCCCGAATTCGAGGCAGGTTGGGCTCACTGATAGCACCTGCAAATCTCCCATATGCTTTACTAATGCCAATGCCAGTAGCAAAGTAGTCTTAAGCGTCAAGGGAAGAAGGTCAACTGTAGCGGCTCAAATGGAGGGCTCTTCAGAGCCCTCAACACCATGGGCAGAACCCATTTAGGGACAGTGATGGGGCAAGGCGGGCTGAGCCTTCTAGATCCCTTCAGAAAATGAACAGCCAGGTTGTTCCTACCCACCGATTGGCCAGCTAGAGGGGCTGCTATGGCTGCTACATAGACCTTGAGCGTGGAAGGGGAACGGTAAGGAAAATATCAGAGATATTTCACACCAGATTGAGAATACGCCATGGGCTGCACACCAGGTGGAGAAGACATATAACTAACCAACCATACCCACCTATCTATCTATCAACCATCTATCCTAGTAAAATGCTAATAATGTTAGAAACATGCTAGTAACATGCTAATCATGCTAGAAACATGCTAGTGACAATAGTAACTTGCTAATCATGCTAGCGACATGCTAGTCACTTGCTAATCATGTTAGGAACATGAAAGTAACATGCTAGAAACATGCTAGCGACATGCTAGTAACTTGCTAAAAATGTTAGCAACATGCTAATAATTAGCTTATCATGCTAGAAACATGCTAGCAACATGCTACTAACATGGTAATCATGCTAATCATGCAAGAAAAATGCTAGCGACATGCTAGTAACTTGCTAATCATTCTAGCGACATGCTAGTCACATGCTAATCATGCTAGCGACATGCTACTAACATGGTAATCATGGTAATCATGCTAAAAACTTGCTAGCGACATGCTAGTAACTTGCTAATAATGCTAACAACATGCTAATAATTAGCTTATGCTAGAAACATGCTAGTAACCTGCTAATCATGCTAGCAACATGCTACTAACATGCTAATCATGCTAGAAAAATGTTAACGACATGCTAGTAACTTGGTAATCATGCTAGCGAAATGCTAGTCACTTGCTAATCATGCTAAAAATATGCTAGTGACATGCTAGTCACATGTCAATAATGCTAGAAACATTCTAGCAACATGCTATTAACTAGCTTATCGTGCTAGAAACATGCTAGTAACTTTTTGATAATCATTTTAATGACATGCTAATCACTTGGTTTTTTAAAACAACTTAAACATTTCAAACATTTTAAACTTTTCAAACTTTATAAACTTTTCAGACTTTCTGGTCAGGCTTTCTCAACTTAAGGTTTGTCTTGACAAACTTTTTTATCTAGTTAAGTTGGCTTGAGAAAGCCAAATTACTGATATCCTATTTAAGTTGGCTTGAGAAAGCCAACTTACTGATCTACTATTTAAACTTATTAAGTTGACTTGAGAAAGCCAACTTACTGATCTACTATTTAAACTTATTAAGTTGGCTTGAGAAAGCCAACTTACTGAAATCCTATTTAAACGTATTAAGTTGGCTTGAGAAAGCCAACTTACTGAAATCCTATTTAAACTTCTTCTTCTTCTACTTCTTCTTCTTCTTCTTCTTCTTCTTCTTCTGACCCAAAATTTTGCAACTCTAACTCCTCCTAGAGCTTTAACTCTACAAACTCCAAACTCGGATCAAACTTTCAGACTGTTCTGACTTGGTGTGCTATATCTTTTCAGACTGATTTGACTTTCAGTTTTCTTAAAAATTAATATTAAAAATCATAAAAACCCCATAGACTTAGATTGCAGAGTGCTCAAATTGAGCCAAGACTATCTATCTATCTACAGTATCTATCTTCAAACTTTTTTCTATCTATCTATCTTCAAATATTTTCTTGCTTTCTTCCTCTCTATCTATCTATCTGACTGTTTCTATCTATCCAACCAACCAAATCCAACCAACCAACCAACCAACCAACCAAATATCTATATATATATGCTATCTATATCTATCTATCCTAGCAACATGCTAATAATGTTAGAAACATGCTAGAAAAATGCTAATCATGCTAGAAACATGTTAATGACATGCTAGTCGCATGCTAGCAAAATGCTAGTTGAATGCTAATCATGCTAGAAATACACTAGCAACATGATAATCATGCTAGAAACATACTAGCAACATGCTAGTCATGTTAACAACATGCTGGTGACTTGCTAATCATGCTAGAAACATGCTAGCAACATGCTAATCATGCTAGAAACATGCTAGCGACATCTAACAACATGCTAGCAACATGCTAATCATGCTAGAAACATGCTAGCGACATCTAACAACATGCTTATTATGCTAGCAACATGCTAATCATGCTAGAAACATGTTAGTGACATGCTAATCATGTTAGAAACATGCTAGCAACATGCTAATCATGCTAGCAACATGCTAGTGGCATGCTAATCAGGCTAGAAACATGCTAGCGACATGTTAGCAACATGCTAATCATGCTAGAAACATGCTAATCATGCTTGAAAAAATGCTAGCAACATGTTAGTCGCATGCTAATCATGCTAGAAACATGCTAGCGACATGCTAATCATGCTAGAAACATGTTGGCAACATGCTAATCATGTTAACAACATGCTAATCATGCTTGAAACATGCTAGCAACATGCTAGTCGCATGCTAATCATGCTAGAAACAAGCTGGCGAAATGCTAGCAGCATGCTAATCATGCTAGAAACATGCTAGTGACATGCTAGCAACATTCTAATCATACTAACAACATGCTAATCATGCTAGAAACATGCCAACGACATGCTAATCATGCTATAAACATGCTAACAACATGCTTATCATGCTAGAATCATGTTAGTCGCTTGCTAATCATGCTAGAATCATGCTAGAAACATGTTAGTTACATGTTAATCATGCTATAAACATTATAAAAACACAACATACACTCACAAATCAACAGACAAAAAATCTACAAACACGCTAATCATGCAAGAAACATGCTAGCGACATGCTAGTAACATGCTAATCATGTTTGAAACATGCTAACAACATGCTAGTCGCATGCTAATCATGCTAGAAACAAGCTAGTGACATGCCAACAACATGCTAATCATGCTAGAAACATGCTAGCAACATGCTAATCATGCTAGTCGCATGCTAATCATGCTAGAATCATGCTAGAAACATGCTAGTCGCATGCTAATCATGCTAGAATCATGCTAGCGACATGCTAGTCACTTGATAATCATGCTAAGAACATGTTAGTAACATGCTAACCATGCAAGAAACATGCTAGCGACATGCTAGTAACTTTCTAATCATGCTAGCGACATGCTAGTCACTTGCTAATCATGCTAGTGGCATGTTAGATACCTTGCTAATCATGCTAAGTGCATGCTAGTCACTTGCTAATCATGCTAGCAACATGATATTTTTTAATGGATGGACACTTTTTATTTCACTTCTTTTGGACTGATGCATTCAACCCGCTGAGTGCCATCAAACAGCTTGAAAGATCAATTTCTTTCTTTCTTTCTTTCTTTCTTTCTTTCTATCTATCTTCTTTTTTTTCTTTCTTTCTTTCTTTCTTTCTTTCTTTCTTTCTTTCTTTCTAATGAATATTTCTTTCTAATCTATCTATCATTCTTTCTAACTAATCTATCTATCATTCTTTCTAACTAATATATCTTTCTTTCTTTCAACTAATCTATCAATCTAACTTTAACCTTCTTCAAACTTTCTGGTCAGGCTTTCTCAAGCCAACTTAAAGTTTGTCTTAACAAACTTTTTTTTCTAGTTATTATGTTATTATGTTGGCTTGGCACAAACCAAACCAAGAGCTAAAAGAGTGTGTTTTTCAGCTGTTGAAGTTTGAAAATGAACGATTTGCATCAGCTCTTTTGACAGCGCGAGACGGCGGGGCTTCTCGTGCAGTCGCAATACGAGCTCACAACAAACGAATTTATTCTTGTTTAAGACCTTATAAAAATAAAATATTACAGCGATTGCACACAATCCACCCATTAGAACAAAACAAGAGCTAAAAGTGGGTGTTTTATAGCTCTTGAAGTGTGGAAAATGAAAGATTTGCGTCATCTATTTTGACAACGCGAGACCGCGCCGCGGCTTCACAACGACCTCAGAACAAACGAGTTTATTCCTGTTTAAGACCTTTTAAAAATAAAATATTACAGCGATTGCACACAATCCACCCATTAGAACACACCAACGGCAAAATTCAGATTTTCGTGAGCTGGTAAATTGTGAAATTGAATGATTTGCAGCAGAGTCTCTGACGGCTCGAGACTTCAACACTGGCATGGGGAAAAAGGTCTACATACTGAAACTACACCCTTTTACATTAAAACACTCCAGCGAATCAGTACAAAACAATTAGAAGAATATATTATAGAGATTAAAATGAGTGCTGGTGAGTTATTTTTATTGTTTTTGTCTTAGGGCAGAAAAAGACATTGCATCGATCTCTCGAGTTACAGAGGACGCTGATTCTGGCTCATTCGTCTTGGCAGCTTTTTTTTATATGTCTATATTTTGTATTGTCAATAGTAAATATTATGAAAACAATAACTGTTGTAATTTTGTCATCATTATATAGTTTATGTATTATAATTGCAAAATACAATTTAGCAACTCACATAGTTATCATTCATCACTGCTTAAAAATGTAAGTTGACAAATAAACTCTTAAAGCATGAAATAAGATACAGAATCAGTAAATTCGATTTTAATGTGGGTATATTATCAGTGAACTAATCATTAAATATTTGTAATCATTCATAAAATATTGGCCCCTTTCATAATGGTGTTGTTCAGAAATGAAGGCCACAATGCTAATGTTGTCCACACGATGGCTGCCACAGGATAGCAAATACTTCAATATCTGTTCAAAGATTTGAAAATGTTCCATTTATGTGCATAAATATAAAATGCATATACATGCATTCTATTTTCATAAACTTTAATAAAGCCCAATATAGTATTTTTGCAAAAAACTGTAATCCCCTAAGTACCATTACATTTTTTTCTTATTTTAATAGTATTGACAACATATTTCTCAAGTTATCACACATAAAGTGAAGAAGGGAAACTATATTACTTATCTATTTTCATATCTATTTTCACATTGACTTAAACCACATTGTTTCTTTTACCTTCTGTGTTGTTGCATACAACAGTTCAGTTAGAGGACTGAGAAATAGCAAACAGGGGAAAAAAAGGCATGACTTATTTCGCATGCAGCTAGCCAAAACTGTTGAAGCTGTTGTCATAGCCTAGACTTTTTATTGGAACAGAAAACAGCAAGGGTCCATAGAAAAATACTGTTGTAAGTTTTTTTTTTTCACCAAGGCAGCTCAAGAAGGTTGGACACACAAGTACAGTGGCTCTTTTGCCCCAAGGCCAAGCCAACATCAAAGTTAGTTCACTAACTTTACATTCTAGTTATTCTTCTTTTTCTGAGAATAAAATTTCTGACTTTAACTCCTCCTAGAGCTTTAACTCTACAGACTCCAAACTCAGCCCAGATCTTCAGACTGATCTGATTCGAGTTGCTATATCTTTTCTAACTGATCAGACTTATGGTTTTCATAAAAAATAAGATTAAAAATCATAAAAATCCCATAGACTTTCATTGACGGAATGTTCAGATTAGCCAATCTCCAACTGTCAAAATTCAAATCTAAACAAACTGAAGCCCAATAGAGTCAATCAAGCTTCGCTTCTATGTACTATTTCTAATCAATTTAAACTCATTCAAACTCATCTATCTAATATTTCTAATCTATCTATCTATCATCTAACTATTTCTATCATCTGACTCTATCTATCTATCTATCTATCTATATATCTATCATCTGACTTTTTCTTTCTTTCTATCTATCTATCTATCTATCTATCTATCTATCTGACTATTTCTATCTATCTATCTAAACATCTATCTATCTATCTGACTATTTCTATCTATCTATCTATCTATCTATCTATCTATCTATCTATCTATCTATCTATCTATCTATCTATCTATCCTAGCAACATGCTAGTAATGTTAAAAACATGCTAGTCACTTGCTAATGATGCTAGTCACTTGCTAATCATGCTAGCGACATGCTAGTCACTTGCTTATCATGCTAGAAACTTGCTAATCATGGAAACAACATGCTAGTGACCTGCTAATCATGCTAGGAACATACTAGTAACATGCTAATTGTGTTTAAAAAATGCTAGCAACATAAATAGCCAACATACTGTTATGCTATTTAAACTTCTTAGATTTTTCTTTTTCTGAGACTAAATTATCAAACCTATCTCCTCCTAGGGCTTTAAAGCCACAAACCCCAAACTCGGCAGAGACCTGCGGCACGGGGTGTAGTTTGTTGCTATATCTTTTCAGACTGATCAGACTTACAGTTTTTTTATTATTAATTATTAAAAGTCAAAAATTTCCCATAGACTTCTATTGTCTGAGAAAAATTGCACCTCTACAGGAGCAATTTCTGGGACTGAGGGAGGCGTCTCCCTTAGTTTCACTTTTAAATCGGTTAAAAATACAAATAAATACATAAATTTATTTCACACTGACAAGCTAAACCAACATATCTGATTATTACGGGGTCAGGGCTTATTAATAATTGATGTCTGGCCACAGAACAGAAAGGCGAGAGATAAATCACCACTCCGATCAGCAAGTGCAGTCTCACAACAAGCTCACAACAAATGAATTTATTCTTGTTTAAGAGCTTTTAAAAATAAAATATTACAGCGATTGCACACAATCCACCCATTAGAACACACAAAGAGCTAAAAGCAGATATTTTTAAGCTGTTGAAGTGTGAAAATGAAAGATTTGCGTCAGCTATTTTGTCAGCGCGAGACCGCGTGGATTCTCGTGCAGTCTCACAACGAGCTCACAACAAACCCATTAGAACACAACAAGAGCTAAATTCAGGTTTTTGTGAACTGTTTAAGTGTGAAAATGAAAGACTATTTGACAGCACGAGGCGGCCGTTTTCTAAACACTGGAAGGGAAAAGAAGTCTACACACAGAAAGTACAGCCTTTTACATTAAAACACTCCAGCGAATCAGTACAAAACAATTAGAAGAATATATTATAGAGATTAAAATGAGTGCTTGTGTGATATTTTTGTCTAAGGGCAGAATAACACATTGCATCGATATCTCGAGTTACAGAGGACGTGATTCTGGCTTTTCGGCGCAAGAACGGACAAATCACATACAAGATTATTTCAAAATACATAATAGCTTGGCGAATATAAATGAAAACAGCCACGTGAACATAAACTGTAGAGATAAAACGGAAATGGATAATGATACTGGATTTGAATATTAAAGTGACTGCATTTACCAGCTGCTTTCTATCTTCAATTTTAATCTATAAAAAACAGAAAATCTTTCATCTTGAAAAGTTAAATCTTAAAATCTTTCTGATCATGTACTGGTTACTCCACTGCACACCTCAGATCACTTCCTCCTCACTCTTAACCTCAACATGGTTCCTGACACATCATTTACCCCTCCACATGTCATCTTTCGACGTAACCTACGCTCACTCTCACCCTCCCGGCTATCTGCAATGATTTCATCTTCGCTTCCTTCCCCTAAACTGTTAGCATCTTTTGATGCTAACAGTGCTACTGATACTTTCTGCTCCACTCTTACATCTTGTTTAGACACTGTTTGCCCCTTGTCTTCCAGGCCAGCCCGTACCACCCCTTCAGCCCCTTGGTTATCTGATGTTCTACGCGAACACCGTTCTAAGCTTAGAGCAGCTGAAAGGTTGTGGCGCAAATCCAAAAATACTACTGACCTTAATGTGTATCAGTCACTCCTCTCTTCCTTTTCTGCTAATGTCTCCACTGCTAAAAAGACTTACTACCATAACAAAATTTACAATTCGTCTAACTCTCGCATGCTTTTTAAAACATTTTCCTCACTCCTTTGTCCTCCTCCTCCCCCTCCTACTTCATCTCTAATAGCTGACGACTTTGCCACGTTTTTAATTAATAAAATTACAAACATCAGTGCACAATTTTCCACACCACAATCCATCAAGGCACATCTCACAAACAAACATACACTTATTCACATCCTTCTCTTCACTCTCTGAGGCAGAAGTCTCCAAACTCATCCTTTCTAATCATCCTACTACTTGTCCACTTGATCCTATTCCATCTCATCTCCTTCAAGCCATTTCTCCTGCAGTTGTACCTGCACTCACTCACATCAACACATCCCTTCATACAGGTGTTTTCCCCTCATCATTTAGACAGGCTCGTATAACTCCACTCCTTAAGAAACCCACCCTCAACCCATCTCTTTTAGAGAACTACAGACCAGTTTCCCTTCTTCCTTTCATTGCAAAAACCCGGTATTCAACCAAGTCTCTACCTTTCTCACACAGAACAACCTCCTTGACAGCAACCAATCTGGCTTCAGAAGTGGACATTCAATTGAGACTGCCTTGCTCTCAGTTGTTGAAGCCCTAAGACTGGGCAAGAGCGGAATCCAAATCTTCAATACTTATCTTGCTTGATCTATCTGCTGCTTCTTGACACGGTTAATCACCAGATCCTCCTGTCAACCCTACTGACAAAGGGCATCTCAGGAACCGCACTCCAGTGGTTTGAGTCTTACCTATCAGATAGGTCCTTCAAAGTATCTTGGAGAGGTGAGGTGTCCAAGTCGCAACATCTAACTACTGGGGTGCCTCAGGGCTCAGTTCTTGGACCACTTCTCTTCTCTGTCTACATGGCATCATTAGGTTCTGTCATTCAGAAACATGGCTTTTCATACCATTGCTATGCTGATGACACTCAACTCCACC
This sequence comes from Cyprinus carpio, assembly GCF_018340385.1. Lineage (NCBI taxonomy): Eukaryota > Metazoa > Chordata > Actinopteri > Cypriniformes > Cyprinidae > Cyprinus > Cyprinus carpio. Next base: position 147,828 of record NW_024873536.1, on the reverse strand, counting down.
TCTCATTCCATCCTGATGATCCATCGGTAGCTGCTCGCATCTCAGCTTGTCTAACAGACATTTCTTGCTGGATGAAGGACCATCACCTTCAACTCAACCTTGCCAAGACAGAACTGCTTGTGGTTCCAGCAAACCCATAATTTCATCACAATTTCACCATCAAGTTAGGCACATCAACCACAACACCTTCAAAAACAGCCAGAAACCTTGGAGTTATGATTGATGATCAGCTAACTTTCTCAGACCACATTGCTAAAACTGTCCGTTCCTGCAGATTTGCTTTTTTTCAACATTAAGAAGATCAGGCCCTTTCTTTCCGAACATGCTGCACAACTCCTTGTTCAAGCTCTTGTTCTGTCCAGGCTAGACTATTGCAACGCTCTCTTGGCAGGTCTCCCAGCCAGTTCTATCAAGCCTTTACAATTAATCCAAAATGCGGCATCAAGATTAATTTTTAATGAGCCGAAAAGAATACACATCACACATCTATTTATCAATTTGCACTGGCTACCAATAGCTGCTCGCATAAAATTCAAGGCATTGATGTTTGCATACAAAACCACCACTGGCTCTGCACCCCTTTACCTAAATTCATTACTTCAGACTTATGTGCCCTCTAGAAGCTTGCGTTCTGCAAGTGAACGTTGCTTGATTGTGCCATCCCAAAGAAGCGCAAAGTCACTTTTACAGACTTTTAAATTAAATGTTCCCTCCTGGTGGAATGATCTGCCCAACTCAATCCGAGCAGCTGAGTCCTTAGCCATTTTCAAGAATCGGCTTAAAACACATCTCTTCCATCTTTATTTGACCCTCTAACTTTTTCCCTCACTATTCTAATTCTATAAAAAAAAAAGTAACTACCTTTCTAATCTTTTTGTATCCTATCTATTTTTATTTTCATTCATTATACAATTATAAAAAAGACATCTATCACTAGCTTGCTCTATTCTTTTTCTATTCTATCGGTTTTCTTTTTATTTATTATATTATTTAAAAGCCCTTGCTACGTATACTGTGTTTAGGCTAACTGAGACTTGTTATAGCACTTATATATCATTGCTCTTTTGTTGTTTTTGATTGCTTCCATTGTCCTCATTTGTAAGTCGCTTTGGATAAAAGCGTCTGCTAAATGACTAAATGTAAATGTAAATGTAAATCTTGGCTGCTTTTTTGTCTGTATGTATTCATGTATTTATTTATTTATTTATTTTGCTCTAACTAGAATGAATCTATATTTAATTAAATCTATGACATGTTATTGTACATTTGATTTGTCAATTTCTGCATCTAAACACCTAAAAACCTGGTGTCTTCACTTTTATTTTCATAATAAACTTCACTTTTATTTTCATAATAAACATAATAAACTATAGACAGTTACAGTGGCCTATAATAAATATTTTTTTTTAAAAAAAACTTGGAAAACAGTCATATTTACGAAAAGGTGCTTGACCAATAGAAAAAATATGAATGAATGGTGTGAACGGTTGTGTGGAGAGGAGTTCAGGGCAGGTGATGGGTGTTCTTCTTTCAAACCTGCAGTAAAGCTAGTTCAGATCCTCTGCCAGTCGTTGATTCTCCAGTGCTGGGGGGTGGTGTCTTGTAATTGGTGATCTCCTTCAGACTTTTCCACATTGATGCCGAGTCGTTGGAAGTGAACTGAGTCCTTATTTTTCAGAATAATTCCTCTTTGCCACTTTGTTCTCCTTTTCCAGTGTGTATTTAGCCTGTTTATACAAGACATTGTCCCCCTTCCTGTAAGCACCTTCTTCGGCCTGACGGAGATGTCTGGGTTTTGCAGTGAACCACAGTTTGTCATTGTTGTACATTAGTTGAGTCCTGGTAGAAATACACACATCCTCACAGAAACTGATATAAGATGTTACAGTCTCTGTTTTGCTAATAGCATGCTAATCATGCTAGAAACATGCTAAAACATGTTAGTATCTTGCTAATCATACTAGCAACATACTAGTAACTTTGCTAATCATGCTAATGACATGCTAGTCACTTGTTATTAATGCTAGCAACATCCTAATCACTTGCTTTTTTAAACTTCTTAAACTTTTCAAACTTTTCAAAAAATTTCAAACTTTCTGGTCCAGTTTTCTCAAGCCAACTTAAAGTTTGTATTGACAAACTTTTTTATCTAGTTATTATTCTTCTGAGACTATAATTATCAACTCTAACTCTAACGCTTTAACTCTACAAACTTCAAACTCAGCCCTTCTATTCATACTGATGCCACCGAGTGTGCTATAGCTAACTGATCGGACTTACGGTTCATAAAAATGAAGATTAAATTTCATAAAAATCCAATAGACTTAGCTGAGTCCAACTGCAACTCCAAATCCATTAGACTCAATCATGCTAACAACATGCTAGTCACTTGTTAATCATGCTAACAACGTGCTAATCACTTGGTAATCATGCTAGCAATATGCTAGTAGCATGATAATCATGATAGAATCATGCTAGAAACTTGCTTATCATGCTAACAAAATGGTAGTCACTTGCAATCATGCTAGCAACATGCTAGTACCATGTTAATCAAGCTAAAAACAGGCTATTAACATGTTAGTAACTTGCTAATCATGCTAACAAAATGGTAGTCACTTGCAATCATGCTAGCAACATGCTAGTACCATGTTAATCAAGCTAAAAACAGGCTATTAACATGTTAGTAACTTGCTAATCATGGTAACAACATGCTAGTCACTTGCTAATCATGTTAACAACATGCTAATTACTTGTTAATCATGTTAGCAACATGCTAGTAACATGTTAATCATGCTAGAAGCATGCTAGCAACATGCGGGTAACATGCTAATCCTGCTTGCAACATGCTAGTTATTTGTTAATCATGTTAACAACTTGCTAGTAACACCTTAGCAACCACACAGGGTACCATAGCAACTGCATAACAACAACCTAGCAACGACCCAGGGTACCCTAGCAACCAGATAGCAATACTCTAGCAACCGCCTGTGTACCCTAGCAACCACATAGCAACACCTTAGCAACTGCCATGGTTACCCTAGCAACTGTGTAGCAACACCTTAGCAACTACCCCGGGTACTCTAGCAACTGCTTAGCAACACCCTAGCAACCTGTCCGTTTACCACAGCAACCGTGTAGAAACACCCTAGCAACCACCCAGGGTACCCTAGCAACGACACCCTAGCAACCGCCCCAAGTACCTTAGCAACCGCATAGTAACACCTTAGCAACCACCCAGGTACCCTAGCAACCACATACAAACCAAAAATCAACAAACCACCAAACAAACCACATAGCAACACTCTAGCAACCATCTTGTACCCTAGCAACCGCATAGCAGCCCTTGTACCCTAGCAACCGCATAGCAACACCTTACCAACCGCCCCAGGTACCCTAGCAACCGCATAGCAAAAACCTAGCAACTATGGTGTGTACCCTAGCAACCACTCTAGTAACCACCCCAAGTACCCTAGCAACCGCATAGTAACACCTTGGCACCCACACTGGTATTCTAGCAGCTGCATTTCTATCTATCTATCAATTTATCTAGCCAGTTAGCTAGCTAGCTATGTATATATCTATCTAGCTATCTAGCTATCTCAGACAGACTATATTGCCTTCAAAACTTTCAAACTTTAAGCTTTTAAAAATACTTTAAACTTCAAACTATTTCAGACTGAAAACCATCAAACTTAAAACTTCATAAACTTTCTTAATCTTTTCAAACTTTTTCAAACTTTCTGGTCCAGCTTTCTCAAGCCAACTTAAAGTTTGTCTTGACAAACTTTTTTATTTAGTTAATTTTGTTCCTTAACCCATGATTTAACTAAAATGAGGGAACAAATTAATAAATCGAACAAATTCTTAATTCATGGCCGTGAAATCTTTCATTTCCCATCCTGCATGTATCCCACAATAAGAGATGCGAAAACAGTGATGAAAAGTGAATGACAATAAAATAAACCTGCGAAATTAGAGGGTTAGACAGTGATGATTAAAGAAAAGAAACAATGCCTAAATATTATTGAATTTGTGAATTCAAAACCAACCGGCAAACCAGAACAAAGTTGTAAATGTAGGCTATATGGGCTCGAATGTAGAGGTCTTCACGGGTCCAAAAATCCGTAAGAGACCCGTAATGTACTACACCGAACCGACCCGGACCCGTCTATTATTTTAAAAGCTGGACCCGGACCCATGTAGATCCGAGAAATGCCTACCCAGACCCGACCCGGACCCATCTATTATTTGAAAGTTAGACTCGACTGGACCCGATTGTCACATATTCCACCTTCAATTGCTATTACAAGTCAATAAACCTGTTGCAAAAAAAAAAAACTTTTTGTCTTACCTAATTTAAGGAGCCGTAGTCTCTCTTCCTTGTACCTGACTGCCTGTGATGCATTACAATCCTCCGACAAGAAAGCTATCCATGTTATTCCTCTCGTTATTCCAAGTCCAATCTTAATCCACTCATTATTTCAGCTTCAAAATTCCACTTGATGTCACGGTGACGGATGACAAATGCAGCTGTACACATGTACATTCTGACTCGAGTTAACTCGCATAATAACTTCGACTGTTTGCCCTTCTGAACTATAATAATGACTGCTCGTTCAGTGCCATGGCCGCTGACGTTATTTATTTGCTATCATCTCTGTGCTCTGCTCTGCGTCAAGTCTGAATCTGACCACTAAAACTTTAAGATTAAATGGTTCATTTATATTATTATAAAAATGGGAGAAAATGTAAAGCGCGGTTTGGCAGTCGAAGTCATCACTGGTTGCCATAGAAACATGACACGCGCTTGAGACTGCACATGTGTGCTAGCTGGATCAACCTAAAATATGCTTTTTAACGCAATCTGAGCGTCATTGAAAACATTCATGTGACAGTTCACCTCAGATTTTGTTGCTGATTTAAAAATATATTAAATATGAGTGTGTCAAGTCTGCAAGCATTTTTGAGATTTGAACTTTTATTTACTACTATCTCACATAGTAGGAGCAGGAACTCAAAATGAAACATAAAACATAGAAATAAAATAAACTTATATAGAAAATAATGATCTGATTCCCCACTGCACACAAAACCATGCATGGCAGGGTATCTGACTTAATTAAACAAACATAAAACATCTTGAAGTGTGCAATCTGTGCCTTGCCCTAAAAAAATTGAAATTAAATATTAAATGCTAAATATGCAATGCAATGCAATGCAATGCAAAAAAAACAAACAAAAAAAAACATCAGCTCGCTAAGCTGTGTTTGTCTTTATCTTTAATAAAGTGGTGCTGAAGGATGCCCAGACAGAATGGGGTGCCCGTAGGTTTTACCTCTTTATACTCGTTGTTTTTTTTAGCTTTTTTCGCACATCGTTCATGAACATATCCATTATTACCGTGCGTGCACATAACTTTGATCATGCGCTCTCTTTGCTCGAACGGCAGAGAGAGAGAGCGAGAGATGTTTTTTTTTTTTTTTTTTTTGGCTCACACTTCTCTTTCTTTTCCCAATTTTACAAGTTGCAAGTTACAAAAAAAACACAAGCAGTGTCTGATCACGGCCGGGTGTTCTCCGAGTCTGATGACTACGATCGCACGGGTATTACACACAATGTTAAACAGACCCAGGACCCGAAGTAATAGATTCGTACCCGACCCGGACCCGGCTGATCATTTAAAATATAGACCCGGGTCCCGGGTCGACGGGTCTTGGGTGCACTGTGAAGACCTCTACTCGAATGGCATCCAAAAGCATGGTCACAATGTAACATTTTCCAGTTAACCAATTATTCTTCAAATAAACATAGCTTTTATACCACACGTGTCATAATCAGAGCTTATTATTTGTAAATAAATAATTGCTTTATTGAAAACAGCAATTAAAAGGCGCTATGACCGACACTGAATGCTCTGGGAAAATAACCCAATAACGTGTATTTTAGCCACCAGAACACGATTTTTACCGGGGGATCCCCTCGAAACGCGTATAGTTTGGGCTAGTTTTAGGCTAGTTTTGAGTAGCAATTGGGCAGGTTTTGTTATGAAAACCTGGCAACCCTTTGCCTCAAGCAGGTAACGTTATTATTGCTAAAAATAGCGGACTCATCGAAAAATACATTGGCATCATCTGTACTAAAGAGAAAATAATCACTTCATCAAATGTTTAAGTGAATAAGTTTCATAAAACAAGTTTACCAAATAAGCCAGGCTTATTTCAGTTAGTCTGACTTATTTTCACCGACACTGACAATAGGTTTTCTCGGAACACTCAATAATGTCACTAAACAGTGATGCTACAACTAAGAAGATCATTCACAAGTTTTTGCATGGACCAAACTAGCCTAGGGAACAGGTTTTCAAGCCCTGGGACAAAATGGGATGCTTTAAGGAAAATGTATAGCCTATGTAAGTAATAGGCCTAAAATAAAAATAACAATCTGTTTTCATAAAAAAAATATGCGAACTATATCTGACTTAAATAATTAAGCTAACAGATTTAAAACAGAAATGTGGAGGGCACTCCATAAACAAGTTCATGGAAAGGAAAGGATGACAACGCACATTCTGTTTGTTTGCTTTATTTTACAATAGCACAGAGATTATGTTTCTCGCTGGCGCCAATACAGGATGGCTGCCTCCGTGACGTGCTCTGCAGTTGTTTTTGTGTTTTTGTTAGTTTGTCCTGTCTTTAGTTATATTCCTGCAATCAGTTTCACCAGGGACGAATTGCTGGACATTCGGCACCACACATCTCCCAATATATTACCGGTTTTCGACTATTCTGATGTTTTGCTGGACATTTTTGTCGGTGGAGCAGCTGCGCTGATCACACGCTTCAAGAGGACGCGCAGACGGGGAAAAAGAGCTGGCGCGCTCGTGAGACTCAGAAAACCCGGATTTTGAACGCCGTTGCCTAGCATCCATCTGGCAAATCTCCCTCTCTACCCAACAAAACGGACGAACTCCTTCTGCTCTCCCGGACAAATAAGGATTTCTCACACTCTGCTGCTCTGTGTTTCATGGAAACTTGGCTGCATGACGCCATTCTGGACAGCGTGCTCCATCTGCCGGACTTTCAGCTGTTCAGAATAGACCGCGAGGCAGAATCAACGGGGAAATCGCGCGGCGGCGGGACGTGCTTTTACATCAATGCCAAAATACAGACAGCATGTTACATGTTCCACAAGAGACAGTAATATATTGGATCACTGTTACACCACAATAAAGGATGCATATCACTCTGTTCCACGAGCAGCTTTGGGACGTTCTGATCACTGTCTGGTTCATCTTATACCGACCTACAGGCAGAAACTAAAATCAGCTAAACCATTAGTAAGGACTGTAAAAAGATGGACTAATGAAGCAGAGCAGGATTTACAATCTTGTTTTGACCTCACTGATTGGAGTGTTTTTGAAGCTGCTGCCACCGATCTGGACGAACTCACAGAGACTGTAACATCTTATATCAGTTTCTGTGAGGATATGTGTATTCCTACCAGGACTCAACTAATTTACAACAATGACAAACCGTGGTTCACTGCAAAACTCGGTCAGCTCCGTCAGGCCAAATAAGATGCTTACAGGAAGGGGGACAATGTCTTGTATAAACAGGCTAAATACACACTGGAAATGAGATCAAAGTGGCAAAGAGGAATTATTCTGAGAAAATAAGGACTCACTTCACTTCACTTCCAACGATTCAGCATCAGTGTGGAAAAGTCTGAAAGAGATCACCAATTACAAGACACCTCCCCCCAGCACTGTGGAGAATCAACGACTGGCAGACGATCTGAACGAGTTTTACTGCAGGTTTGAAAGAAGAACACCCATCACCTGCCCTGAACGCCTCTCCACACAACCGTTCACACCATTCACAACTCCTGCAACCCACCTTGAATGCCTCTCCAAACAACCGTTCTCACCATTCACAACTCTTGCAACCCATCCTGAACACCTCTCCAAACAACCGCCCTCACCATTCACACTTCCTGCATCCTCCCTCTCCCCCACACCTGCAATACAGATAAGCGAGGATGCGGTGCGCCAGGTTTTCCGGAAGCAGAAAAGGAAAAAAGCACCAGGCCCAGACTGTGTTACACCAGCTTGTCTGAAATCCTGTGCTGACCAGCTGGCCCCCATCTTCACACAGATCTTCAACAGATCACTGGAGCTGTGTGAAGTCCCTTCATGGTCCCTTCATGCTTCAAACGCTCCACCATCATCCCCATCCCAAAGAAATCCAAAATTACAGGACTAAATGACTTTAGGCCTGTGGCTTTAACATCTGTGGTCATGAAGTCATTTGAAAAACTGGTGCTGGACCACCTGAAGGACATTACTGGAACCTTGCTGGATCCTCTTCAGTTTGCCTACAGAGCAAACAGGTCTGTGGACGATGCAGTAAACATTGGACTGCATTATGTTCTGCAACACCTAGACAGACCAGGGACTTATGTGAGAATCCTGTTTGTGGACTTCAGCTCAGCCTTTAACAAGATCCTCCCAAACCTCCTCCTGCCCAAACTAACTCAGCTCTCCGTGCCAGCCTCCGTCTGTCAGTGGATCAACAGCTTCCTGACAGACAGGCAACAGCTAGTGATGCTGGGAAAATACACATCCAGCACCCGTACAATCAGCACTGGAGCTCCCCAGGGCTGCGTTCTCTCCCCAATGCTCTTCTCCCTGTACACTAACGATTGCACATCTAAGGACTCCTCTGTCAAGCTCATGAAGTTTGCAGATGACACCACACTCATCGGCCTCATTCAGGACGGTGACGAGTCTGCTTACAGACAGGAGGTTAAAGAGCTGGCTGTCTGGTGTACTCTCAACAACCTGGAGCTTAACACGCTCAAAACAGTGGAGATGATCATGGACTTCAGGAGAAACCCCCCTGCTCTCCCCCCACTCACCATCATGAACAGCACTGTGACTGCAGTGGAGTCATTCAGGTTGCTGGGCACCACTATCTCTCTCAGGACCTGAAGTGGGACATTCACATTGACTCCATTGTGAAAAAGGCCCAGCAGAGGTTGTACTTCCTTCACCAGTTGAGGAAGTTTAACCTGCCACAGGCGCTGCTGAAACAGTTCTACTCCACCATCATTGAATCCATCCTCTGCACTTCAGTAACTGTCTGGTTCAGCTCAGCTTCTAAATCTGACCTCAGAAGACTACAGAGGGTAGTCCGGACTGCTGAGAGAATCATCGGTACAACCCTCCCTTCTATTCAAGAACTATACTTATCCAGAGTGAGCAAAAGGGCTGGCAAAATCACTCTGGACCTCTCACATCCAGCAAACTCCCTGTTTGAACTGTTGCCATCTGGTCGACGCTACAGAGCACTGAGCGCCAGAACGACCAGACACAGGAACAGTTTCTTCCCCCGGGCAATCCATCTAATGAACACTTGATAATAACTGTGGAACACATTACACTATTTATATTTACAGAAAAATACACTTCTTATCTAACACACATACTTAGTGTACACTTAAATTATTTTTTTGCACATAATATACCAGTACATACATAACTGCTCATTGTAATATATCTGCCATACAATTGTCAATTTGTATATTGTCATTCCTTACCTACTTATTTGTATTTTTTGTATTTTTATTATTTTATTGTGTGTTTTTTGTTCTGTTGCTGTCATTCTGTTGCACTGCGGAGCTTCTGTCACGAAAACAAATTCCTCGTATGTGTAAACATACCTGGCAATAAAGCTCAATCTGATTCTGATTCTGATATTCAGTTTTTATTGTTAGTGTGCAAAAATAAAAGTAAACACTTTTGCGGATTATACCTTATTTTATATATTTTTTTATGTTTCAGCTGTTCAATTGTACCGGCGCCTTTTTTCCCACTTGAGCCCCTGCCCCTCAAAATGTCTGTACATGTCTCTGTATACCGGTCTACTCTGCTGTTATGCCAAGGACATTTTTGCTCATGTGAAGAGGAAGCTCTTTTCCGTCTATATGCAAATGTGTGTAAAGTACAAGCCTAGTTTACAGCGATCGTGAAAATCAGATGGAGCCAGGAAGCGACCACATCCAGAAACGCATGAGTGGAAAGACATCTTTAAAAAGATGCCCCGTCACTCGAGGAGCTCTTTTAGTAATTGCTCTTTTAGTTTGAAAAAACACTGAAGTGTTGAAGCGCCCAGGAGGAGTTGCAGCATGACTGCAAAATGGGAAGCTGCAGCACGCTGAGAAAAAAGCAGCAGCACTGGCAACCCCTGCTGACGCACCGTAACACCAACACTCGTCAAAAGGCTGTCTTGACAACACTCTGCTCAGGAAGCTGAAGGCTCGGCTCCGAAGCGAAAAGCTGAATGTGTGACTGCACGCGCTCTCCTTATATACCCGCGCTGCGGGGCGGGGTGCATGATGCAAATCTCACACACCAACATTGGCTTGTTTTGTTAACACTCGAAGGCGATTCGTCTCTCTAGCGAGATCCCAAATTGTCAGTCACTGACGTAACGTTGAACATGACTGACTGAAAGGGAACTCAAGCTGCATTTTCGACTAACTGGAGTTTGTTTATTAAGCGTGCAGAACAACCACTCAATAAAGCATTACAATAATCTAACCTTGAGGTTATAAACGCATGGATTAGCATTTCTGCATTTGACATTGAGAGCATAGGCTGTAATTTAGATATATTTTTGAGATGGAAAAATGCAGTTTTACAAATGCTATAAACGTGGCTTTCTAAGGAAAGATTGCTATCATATAGCACACCTAGGTTCCTAACTGATGACGAAGAATTGACAGAGCAGCCATCAAGACAGCGTTCTAGGTTATTACATGCAGAGTTTTTTAGGTCCTATAATTAACACCTCTGTTTTTTTTTTTTCAGAATTTAGCATTAAGAAATTACCTGTCATCCAGTTTTTTATATCAACTATGCATTCCGTTAGTTTTTCAAATTGGTATGTTTCGCCGGGCCGCGAAGAAATATAGAGTTGAGTATCATCAGCATAACAGTGAAAGCTAACACCGTGTTTCCTGATGATATCTCCCAAGAGTGACATGTAAAGCGTGAAGAGTAACGGCCCTAGTACTGAGCTTTGCGGTACTCCATACTGCACTTGTAATCAATATGATACCTCTTCATTCACTGCCATGAATTGATGGTGGTCTTATAAGTACGATTTAACCATGCTAATGCACTTCCATTAATGCCAACAAAGTGTTCTAGTCTATGCAAAAGAATGTTGTGGTCAATAGTGTCGAACGCAGCACTAAGATCCAATAGCACTAATAGAGAGATAATAGAGAGAGTAAGATAAATATAAACAGAGAGTGATAGTAAGATAAAGATTCTGCGGAAAAACAAAGCTACACGGAGCTACGATCACAAAACAGCAGCAAGGCAAGCAGGAAGCCATAGCGTCCAGTTTGTTGTTCTGTGAAAGAAACAATGATACCTGGTTGAAAACAACTTGTTCAAGGGCTTTCGATATGAATGGAAGGAGAGAGACAGGACCGTAGCTGTCTATGAGAGAAGTGTTTAATGTTGTTTTTTTGAGATTTACATTTTTAAACTAGAAAACATATAAGTTGTAAAACTATGTGCAGGTTATTCACATGAGGAGCAATTACTGACTTGTTCATGTAATAGCAGCAGCATTAGCAGCAGCAGCAAGCAGTTTTCCTAGTTCATGTATGTGAGAATACAACGTCAAACATAGTGGATTTTAAAACAGTAAAGTGAACTGGGGATTACCTTATTTGTCTGAAATCTCCAATGCTTTTAATATATTCTGTGGGCATTCATTTCTACATTAAACCACGAACGGATCGCTTTTAGATGCACACCTCACTAGTGGGGTCGGTTTGCTGTTGGCGTTTCACAGTTTCTTTCATAAAAGAAGTCTTTCATAAAAATCATACTGTCAACAGCCTTACCTACTGTAGTTAACCATCACAACTTAATGAGCAACAGATACAGTTTGAATTCGGGACAATTGTCAAAGTCTTGCAAAGGAAAGACTTGCTAGATCAAACTTATGATATATCCTGAAGGTAGCAATTTACTGATTGACATTTGACATGATTATTCCACTCATGTAACTCCATCACTTTCCTCTGCTGCTGAAGATTTTCCATCCTCACCTGTGACCCCAAGTAAGCCTCCATCCAGTAAACATGGAAAAATAGACGATATAATATCCACTCTCTCTGACCTGATTAACAACAGGGCGGATGGTATGGAGAAAATGTGTGGCAATGATGCCATGTGTGGCAATGATGGCACGGTGTGGATCACCGCAAACAATATGAGAGCCTATTGTTGGTGGAAGGAGTGTGTAACGATCTAAACGTTACCTGGTTTTTATTATTGTATTTTTCACTGGCTATTGCTTAAAAAGAGGTATCTGGTTCAAGCGTAATACCACTAGGAGCTGCTTGAGGGCACCAGTGCAAAGTGGTAACCGGATATAAGCCTGGTCACCAAAGAGCAAGTCAGTTTGTTTGGTAGAGGGAAACCGCATGGTTGATCTAACGCTACCTGCCTACTCGTTTTAAGTCCTGTGTTGAGAACTTGTAGAGTTTACATTCAAACGTGAGTATTTGCTGACCATTTGCTACTAATGAATTGGAGGATTTGTAATAATGACTGATGTTAGTTATTTTGCTTTCTTTTGTAAAAAGGACTTTAAATCTTGTAGGTCAGTTCATTTATATCACTATTGGACCATACTGCTCTTGTTGTTTTATTTCACCATGTTCATTATATGAGCACTGTTTGGATTCACTGCACGTCTCCAGGAAGCGAGAAGTGTGGATCCGTGTATCACCACGCCATAGTGAGGCTACGGCACGAGGACTTAATTAATGTGGCGTTAAGGACAGTGAGGCACCAAATGCCATTGACTATCTTCACCTCTCACTCATTTGAATTATTGGATTATATAATTGCATCGCTCTCAAATAACCTTGTGGATTTATACTCATCTCATCACCCTCATCATTTCAGCTCATGTAAAGTCTGGACATTCACGCTAAATTTCATTGTTTATATTGACTTATATGCACAGAGACAAACATTGCTTGTTTGTTCATATTGTTTTTTTGTTTTTTTTGTGGCAATATATATATATATATATATATATATATATATATAGGTGCTGGTCATATAATTAGAATATCATCAAAAAGTTTCCATTCAAAAAGTGAAACTTGTATATTATATTCAAGTTTTTGGATTATAACTGACAACTAAGGAAAATCCCAAATTCAGTATCTCAGAAAATTTGAATATTACTTAAGACCAATACAAAGAAATGATTTTTAGAAATCTTGGCCAACTGAAAAGTATGAACATGAAACGTATGAGCATGTACAGCACTCAATACTTAGTTGGGGCTCCTTTTGCCTGAATTACTGCAGCAATGCGGCGTGGCATGGAGTCGATCAGTCTGTGGCACACCTCAAGCTTTATCAGAGCCCATGTTGCTCTGATAGTGGCCTTCAGCTCTTCTGCATTCTTTGGTCTGGCATATCGCATCTTCCTCTTCACAATACCCCATAGATTTTCTGTGGGGTTAAGGTCACGTGAGTTTGCTGGCCAATAAAGAACAGGGATACCATGGTCCTTAAACCAGGAACTGGTAGCTTTGGCACTGTGTGCAGGTGCCAAGTCCTGTTGGAAAGTAAAATCTGCATCTCCATAAAGTTGGTCAGCAGCAGGAAGCATGAAGTGCTCTAAAACTTCCTGGTATAAGGCTGCGTTGACCTTGGACCTCAGAAAACACAGTGGACCAACACCAGCAGACATGAAATGGCACCCCAAACCATCACTGACTGTGGAATCTTTACACTGGACCTCAAGCAACGTAGATTGTGTGCCTCTCCTCTCTTCCTCCAGACTCTGGGACCCTGATTTCCAAAGGAAATGCAAAATTTACTTTCATCAGAGAACATAACTTTGGACCACTCAGCAGCAGGCCAGTCCTTTTTGAAGCGATATGCTTCTGATGCTGTGTGTTGTCCAAGAGTGGCTTGACACAAGGAATGTGACAGCTGAAACCCATGTCTTGCATATGTCTGTGCGTAATGGTTCTTGAAGCACTGACTCCAGCTGCAGTCCACTCTTTGTGAATCTCCCCCACATTTTTGAATGGGTTTTGTTTCACAATCCTCTCCAGAGTGCGGTTATCCCTATTGCTTGTAGACTTTTTTCTACCACATCTTTTCCTTCCCTTCGCCTCTCTATTAATGTGCTTGGACACAGAGCTCTGTGAACAGCCAGCCTCTTTTGCAATGACCTTTTGTGTCTTGCCCTCCTTGTACAAGGTGTCAATGGTCGTCTTTTGGACAACTGTCAAGTTAGCAGTCTTCCCCATGGTTGTGTAGCCTACAGAACTAGACTGAGAGACCATTTAAAGGCCTTTGCAGGCGTTTTGAGTTAATTAGCTTATTAGAGTGTGGCACCAGATGTCTTCAATATTGAACCTTTTCACAATATTCTAATTTTCTGAGATACTGAATTTGGGATTTTCCTTAGTTGTCAGTTATAATCATCAAAATTAAAGGAAATAAACATTTGAAATGTATCAGTCTGTGTGTAATGAATGAATATAATAAACAAGTTTCACTTTTTGAATGGAATTAGTGAAATAAATCAACTTATCAATTTAAATATAAATATATAACCACCACCCAAAAAATTATAAAAATATAAAAAAAACCAACTAAAATAATATATATATATATATAGGTCCTTCTCAAAAAATTAGCATATTGTGATAAAAGTTCATTATTTTCCATAATGTAATGATAAAAATTAAACTTTCATATATTTTAGATTCATTGCACACCAACTGAAATATTTCAGGTCTTTTATTGTTTTAATACTGATGATTTAGGCATACAGCTCATGAAAACCCAAAATTCCTATCTTTGATTGTGGAGAAGGACCGATTCCAGACCTTGGGGGACCTGCGGAAGCAGTGGACTGAGTCTGGAGTAGAAACATCCAGAGCCACCGTGCACAGGCGTGTGCTTTTGAACCAGAAACAGCGGCAGAAGTGCCTGACCTGGGCTACAGAGAAGCAGCACTGGACTGTTGCTCAGTGGTCCAAAGTACTTTTTTCGGATGAAAGCAAATTTTGCATGTCATTCGGAAATCAAGGTGCCAGAGTCTGGAGGAAGACTGGGGAGAAGGAAATGCCAAAATGCCTGAAGTCCAGTGTCAAGTACCCCACAGTCAGTGATGGCCTGGGGTGCCATGTCAGCTGCTGGTGTTGGTCCACTGTGTTTTATCAATGGCAGGGTCAATGCAGCTAGCTATCAGGAGATTTTGGAGCACTTCATGCTTCCATCTGCTGAAAAGCTTTATGGAGATGAAGATTTCGTTTTTCAGCACGACCTGGCACCTGCTCACAGTGCCAAAACCACTGGTAAATGGTTTACTGACCATGGTATTACTGTGCTCAATTGGCCTGCCAACTCTCCTGACCTGAACCCCATAGAGAATCTGTGGGATATTGTGAAGAGAAAGTTGAGAGACGCAAGAACCAACACTCTGGATGAGCTTAAGGCCACTATCGAAGCATCCTGGGCCTCCATAACACCTCAGCAGTGCCACAGGCTGATTGCCTCCATGCCACGCCACATTGAAGCAGTCATTTCTGCAAAAGGATTCACAACCAAGTATTGAGTGCATAACTGAACATAATTATTTTAAGGTTGACTTTTTTGTATTTTAAACACTTTTCTTTTATTGGTCGGATGAAATATGCTGATTTTTTGAGATAGGAATTTTGGGAGCTGTATGCCAAAATCATCAGTATTAAAACAATAAAAGACCTGAAATATTTCAGTTGGTGTGCAATGAATCAAAAATATATGAAAGTTTAATTTTTATCATTACATTATGGAAAATAATGAACTTTTATCACAATATGCTAATTTTTTGAGAAGGACCTGTATATATGCGCAATTGTGAGAATAAAATAGGAAAAAGAGTATTTGTGGTTTCACCTTCCAGTACCGGTTGAATTTCTGTTGAACCCCCTAAGAGTAACATCTTAAAATAAAAAGGGGATCGTTGCAGAATGCCACCCAAGCAGGGACTGCTTTGAACTTTTACGGAGTCCCTTGTATTAAAAATTTAAATTTCAACAGTACTGAAAACCCTTCATAAACAAATATCATAAGCCATTATCTGCAATGGAAGAGAGAGCACCCATCGCTGATTATTCAGATGAAGCTTTCGTTCATCACAGAGACCCTGTAGTGAATCTTATAGATACATTTAATGAATTGTATTTAGATTCAGAGGAAGAAAGATGTGTATCCCCAGAGCAGAGAGGTGAGCATATTGTTAAACCTGATGACTTGCCATTACCCCCTCCACCACTTGATTTTCATGAAGATGAACTGCAATTCGGCAATGATGAGAATACACAACGCATGTGTAGTACCGAAGAGCATCTTGTTGATCTTGAGCACAGAGTCAGTGAATTTTTCACCACAGAAACAATGAGCACAAAGTTAAGTCAATATGCCATGTGAAGACAGGATTAACTAACATTTACAGAGAGAGCTGGATCGTGTTAAACAGCAATGTTATTCCAGAATTGATGAATTAAGTCAGAGCACTGTGGATTCCAGTACTGCTACTTCTCATAAGATGTCTCAAACAGCATCCAAGATTGCTTTAGTTACACAAGACACCACAAAGCAAGTAACATATCTTTATTCATCATATCCCCTCCCTACTGTTAAACTTGAACTGCCTACTTTTAGTAATTCTGATTCAGAAGACCCCATTGATTTCACTGATTGTTTTGAAGAATACAATGAATTGAGACCTCTGCAGCACGAAAAGTTGTAAGTGGCATTATCTTAAGGGTACTGCTAAGAGCTGGTGAAGAGCAGAGAAGCAAAATATTAGAGATTGGTCCTCATTCAAAGAGAAGTTCCTTTTTTCATTTTTGAATGAAGACCACAAAGAAGCTGCTGCTCCGAAGTTGGCAAATTACAGACAAAGGGTTAACAAAAGTATAAGAGACTCTCTTTTAGCTACAGAGCGATGTCACTAAAGATTAACCCTAGGATGTCTGAAAATGAGCTAGTGCAAGCAACGTTGAGAAACTGCAATCCTTGATTGGCTTCGCTGTTGAGGGGAACAGTTAAAACAATTGATGATCTGGTTCGTCTTGGGACACAAATAGAGAAGGACTGGACAGAGAGCAAGAGAAAATTGAGTCAAGGAAAAGATGCGGAGCAGAAAAAGAAATCTTCATGAGGAAAAGGTCAATCGTATCACCTCATGCTTTTTGATCCCACTTTTAGTTCTCAATGTAACAATGTACTGCAAGCTCCTATTATTTTAAATCACTCGTACTTCAATGCCGTAATTGATACAGGAAGCACCTTTTCTTTGCCACAGCAAAAAGTATGGTAGAGATTGGGTTAGAAGGATGAGCAATTGACCAGAAGTGCTGAAACGTTCATGCTCGCTAATGGCCAGAGTCAGAAAACTCAGGGTAAAGTACTCTGGGAATGCGAAATATATGGAGTGAAATGTGAGGTCACATTTTTTGTGATGGACAATGAAAACTTGGCTGTTCCTGTCATCTTGGGATTGGATTTCCTCAAAGAAGCCAAAATAAATATCGATTTTAATGTTTCACGTATATACTTGCCTGATGCTAACTCTAGTCACCCTATGTGTTTTAATAAAATGCACGAGCTGTCCGATTTTATGCTGCACAAGGAGAAGACGGAATGATTAACGATGAGGAAAAGTCGAAGCTGATCAACCAAGTGGTGGAAAACTCACATGCTTCAACCAAGGTAAAGAATCAATTGAAAGATCTCATGTGTGATTGGCCTTCAGTATGTACCCATAAGCTAGGTCGTATGAATTTCGTTAGGCATGAGATTAAAACAATTGATGAACTTCCTTTAAGAAAGAGACCATACAGAGTTTCTAAAACTAAAAAAAAAATATTTTATTGAAGAACAGATTAAGGAGTTGCTTCAGCTAAAAATCATTAAACTTTCTACATTTCCGTGGGCTTCACCTGTGGTTGTTATAGATAAAAAAGATGAAGGATCCTGGTTATGCATCGATTACTGTGGTCTTAACGCAAAAACTCACCTCGACGCATATCCGATGCCTCCGTTCACGGATATTCTTGATTCTCTCCAAGGAGCCAAGGTGTTCAACACATTGGACTTAAAGAGCGGATACTTGCAAGTTGAAATGGATTCTGCAAGTATGGAAAAGCTTTCGTTACTGCTTCAGGGCTATATAAATTCTTGTGTCTTCCCTTTGGCCTTAAAAACGCAGGCAGCATCTTTCCAACGACTGATGGAACAAGTTGTCAAAGAGCATAAGAACAAATGTTGCATGGTCTATATTGATGACATTATTGTGTACTCCCAAGACATCCAAACTCACCTGCACCATCTCAAACAAATGTTTCATAGTCTACTCAAGGCCAGTCTTACACTTAACCAGAAGGAGTCAAGGTGAATTCAGACAAGGTGGATGCAATCAGAACATTCCCATCTCCCAAGTCCTTAAAAGAGGTACAACGATTTCTAGGTCTTGCAGCTTGGTACCATTGTTTAATTTCTGATTTCTCCACTAAAACAGCATCTTTACACACACTGAAGAGGAAAGAAGTGAATTGGAAGTGGACAGACGAGTTCCAACGTTCATTTGATCTCATCAAAGATGAACTCACTAGAGCACCTGTTTTAAGTACCCCTAAACTTGATTCTTCTTTTAAAGTACAGACCGATGCAAGTGATGTGGGCTTAGGGGCTGTACTGAGACAGGAAGTGGATGGACAGGAGAGAGTAATTGCATATGCATCCCGTTTGCCCAGAGGTGCTGAGAAATCCTATTCGGCATCAGAGAAAGAATGCCTAGCAGTAGTATGGGCTGTAGAGAATTGGCACCATTACCTAGAAGGCAGAGCTTTTGTCAGATGGGGAAATGTAAAGTGGGTTGAGGGATAGTATGGCTCCTTTGTAATGGGTGTGTTTTAATTCGATTGCAGTGAGATCCTGCGTGCAGTGTCAGTGTGTAAAGATAATGAGCACATGTGTTGTTGACATTGTCTTGTTGGAAGCCTACTGTGGGTGTGGTATGTAATGGACTACGACAGGTGGTCCCCATTGACTAAATAGCTGCCACACCTCCCAATCATCATAATCATAAACTCACAGCTCTATAAAAGGAACGGAAACTTACCATGGGGGAGGTCCGGACGCTGATCTACCTTTCCTACGTGGGTGCTCCTCGGCTGGCAAACGGCACGATCGATCGAAGATATGAGTTAACAACGCACGCAAGTATTCCTATAAAGGGACATTCTTTTTTTCCTCTTGTAATCCATTGCTTGATGCTGATGGTCTAGTGCTCGCTGTAGCTGCTTTTGCTGAGGACTTTTTGCTGATTCCTTATAGGACAGAAAGCTGCCAAGCCACACTGGAGTCAGGCCGCCTGCTAGACAGCTCGAGGGAGTGAAAGGCGTCATCCCTATCCTGGACAGGAAAGTCGTTTTCTGCACTGGTCCAGGAATGAGAGTTTGAGCTCTGCTGCTGTTTTGTCTTTTATTGATTGCCACAATATTCCTTGTTTGGGTTGGAGGAGTTATGTTGCCGGTGGCGAAGACGTTTCCGGGATTCCCCGCTCTGACGCGTCTGCACTCGGCCACGCCCCCGGCTTGGGTTGATTTAAACGGCCAGCTTAAAGAGCAATTTGAACAGCTGTTGTTTGGGAACAGATTTTATTCTATTTGTAGAAAATTGTGTATTTATTCATTGTGGGAAGATCTGCCCTAGTTTTTATCATGTGAATTCTAAATAAATAAATTGGTTTTAAGGTTTCTAAAATATCTGTTTGGCTCTAGATGAGGGCATCAGTCTATTTGGCTTGAGGCTACGAGAATGCTATGCTAGGTGACGCGCCACCGAACGGAATGCCACCATGGACGAAGATGCCCTATTACGCGACCAATTGGTGTTGGGCCTTCGGACAGGACCAGCGAGACATGAGCTACAGCGACTTTTGCAAAGAGACGAGAGGCTGACGTTTCAGGCTGTCCTGAAAGAAGCTTGTGTATTGGAAAGGGAGTTAGACAGCCCCCCTGCTGAAGCAGAGGCTCATGCTATTCGTACTCAGATAGTTTCTTCTGATGCAAGGGGTGGACGTAAGTCTGACCTGGATGACCTCCGAGAGAGCCTGAAGTCCGAGCTGCGGGATGAGCTGGCAGCACAATTAAAGACCCTTAGTAGCAAATTGGTAGAGGAACTGCAGAATCAATCTCCCTATGTGGCTCCGGTAGATAGCCAATTAGCCATTCCTGGGACCCGGCAGGCTCCTCTTCCAGTGCGACGTCAACGTCCGCCTCCATCCACCATTAATTATCAGTGAGACGTACATGGCCGGCCAATCTGTCTGGATTGTGGTGAAGCAGGTCACATACAAAGATACTGCCCAAGACGATGGTCGTTACAGGGGAAGGAGTGGCGGGGGTGAATGCAACCGAGGGTGGTCCGTTGTTGCCTTAATAGGTACGTGCCCTGGAGTAGAAGTAGAAGTCAATGGTGAACGAATTAAATGTCTTTTGGATACAGGTTCTAAAGTAACCCTCTTCAGCGAGACCCTGTTTAAGAGCCAACTCCAGGAGACCGTCCTTAATACGATAGATGAATCCAACTTGTTGACACTGAAGGCAGCCAATGGTCTACGAATCCCTTACATAGGCTATGCCATGATGGACTTTAAGGTAGGAGGGGTATGCATTACTAACAAGGGGTGTGATAATTGTTGAAGACCAGTGTTTGGGCAGTGACAGGGCAGTCTTAGGAATGAATGTGATAACCGAATGCTGGAAAGAACTCATGCAGGGTATCCATCCAGGGGTGATGGCTTTCCGGGCTGCTGTGGCGCCAAGTGAAAGTAACTTATGGGAGAAGGCCTTTGCAGTATGTCGACAAATACAGCAGAAGGGGCCAACAGCATTGGGACATGGGGTGGCGAAGCTAACTAAGCAGCCTTCTGTTATTATTCCTCCTCAGACAGAGATGGTGCTGTGGTGTCGAACGAGTGATGAAGTGCCTAGAGACAACAGTCGAATTCTCCACCCCACTGAAAGGAACGACCAGAACTACAGCTCGTTCAAGTTGGAACTACTGGCCCTTAAGTGGGCAATGACTGATAAGTTCAAAGACTATCTATGGGGAATGGAGGTAGAAGTCTTTACCGACAACAATTCACTCGTGCACTTGGAGACGGCGAAGCTTGGAGCGGTAGAACAACGGTGGGCAGCCCAGCCAGCCAACTTCAAGTATACAATCCGATACTGTCCGGGGACTGCTAACCATAATGCTGACGTACTATCTAGACTTCTAGGGGAACAACAAGAGGTCATGACCCGGCTGGTGGGAGCAAAGTCCACTGAAGGGGAGGATTCTACAGAGCAACCTGTGTGGTACAAACAACAACGTAAAGACCCCAACTTAAGTCAGTTGCTTTCCTGGAAACAACAGGGCCGACCCCCTCCTGTAGAAGAACAGGTTGGATTGAGTGTGGGACTCCAGCAGCTCTTACGTGAGTGGGACCAGATTGAAGTAGGCCAGAATGTCCTGTGGAGAATAACCAGAACAGAGGGGAATATGGGTGAATCCTGTAGCCAGATCCTGGTTCCCAGTGCCCATACGAAAACTCTGTGGCAGGAATACCACATAGAAGTTGGCCATCCTAGTGCAGAGAAAACACTCTCCCTGCTGAAGAAGCACTTTTTCTGGTATTGTATGAGACGGGACTGGATTGGGTGGGCTGCTGAATGCCCTAGGTGTGTAGTGTACAAAGCAGGCCCTGAGGTAAGAGCACCCTTGGTGCCCATGGAGACTTCATATCCATTTAAGATGGTGGGCATTGACTTTTTCTCATTGGGTCATCCAGGAGACACACATCCCTATATTCTGGTAATGACCAATTTGTTCTCGAAATATGCTCTTGCAGTGCCCACCAGGGATCAAACCGCTGCCACTACTGCCAAGGCAGTATGGAAGAACCTGTTCCAGGTGTATGGGAGCCCGGAGCACATCCTCTCAGACTGTGAAGTGGCCTTTACTTCAGATCTATTTCAGCAGCTCTGTCTCTTGCAACAACATACCTGGCAGAGGCAGCAAAATGATAAGACCTGTCGGGATCAGAGAGCCAAGGCATTGGACCTCCTAGTTGGGGAGCGTGTCCTCCTCAGGCACTTCCCTCAGCGAGCCCATGGAAAGCTGGCAACTCGATGGCGACCGACACCCTTTGTGGTAGTTTCCCAACTGCGCCCGGGCCGACCGGTATACCTGATTCGTCCAGAAGGGGAGGAAGGTCCTGTTCGTACTGCTCATAGGAATAACTTGCGAGTGTGTCCAGTGTCTTTTCCACAGCTGCCAGCCAATGAACCGGCACGATTGTATGTAATGGACTACTATGGGTGGTCCCCATTGACTGAATAGCTGCCACACCTCCCGATCATCATAATCATAAACTCACAGTTCTATAAAAGGGACGGAAACTTACCATGGTTAGTTGAATAATGACTTAAATGAACGACTAGGCTACTAGTAAATAGAAAAATCTTACGTGGGGGGCAGACCTATTAAATACCCTCTAGACATCTGTAAAAGTTTTTTACTGCGCGTCTCTTCCGGCAGTTTCTTTGTCTCTCGCAAAGGTGCCTCATCTCTCCTGAGAAAAAAAAAAAAAACATTATATTGTAATGTATGTAATACTCTGGATGCAGAAAAAAATGACAAGCCAAACCAAACGAGGCATTTGTCCTACTTTGCCTAAACCTGCTCTGCAAGTTTGAAACCCTCATAAGACACTGTCCATATAAAGAGCAAGAGATTCACACCTTTATTTCAACCCCCACATGCTATACAGAACTACCCCAAAAAACCCCAAACCCTTCCAGCTGAACTGAATTCGGTCTGTTTTTTTGGCTGCGAGGAACGGTGTGTTGTCATGTTACTGGGTTGAAAATGTGCTGCCTGCACTCACAGCAGCCCTACTCTTTTTATTTGTTATTTTCTTGCAGCCCATATTATTATTTTCACAAGACCATAGTAATAACAAATTCTCAATTGATAATTAATTATTCTTTTTGTGAAAATCATTGTTATTTGTGAACGTAGACATTTGAGGAAGGCTTTAAGACCAAGCGGAATCCTCTGCCAGCTGCTCCAGCTTCACAGACTTGCCCTAACTGCACCCAGGTTCACCGTCAGCATTCTGATTTTACAAAATCAGTTTGAGGCTAATGCACCTTATTGATCATGAGCCCAACATTTAGCAAGGCAGGAAAACATTCAGTTCATTGTAAGTTAATGCTGTTAAAGAGAGAGAGAAAAACAAACAAACAAAAAACCTAGTGTAGGCTATTCTTAATCTTGGACCTCATTATATTGAAGTACACATCCAAACACCAGAAGCAACCTACAGTCTCTCTAAGTGTTATTTCATTGAAAAAGTATGCATTTTATTTATTCACAGGCTATATGGTTGAAATAATATTTTGATTCAAAACTTTAAGTGCCATTGATTAAAAAAATGCTATATTGACTAACGTTTCATAGACCTTCAGTTGTCATGCTTTAAAATTCCATTCCATTTGTAATTTCACAGTATTTTCACCACCTAAATTACTAGCCTTGTAAAGTCACAATTCTATAATGATAAAATTTACTCAGGCCGATGGCATTTTTTGTATGACATTATTATTATTATTATTATTATTTAATTGTACATAAATGGGTGAAGCAAAACAAATATCATTATTTCTGATAACTTTTTAACTGCAGGCAGATATAGGCCTACATAATTGTACATTACAATTATTTGGATCGTCCCTTATTCTGTCCCTTATTTTCTTAAAGAATACACTTAGAATAAAAGAGAAAGAATCTGATTTCCCCTTATTTTCCATTTCTGAAGTTAACTGGCAACCCTAATGATGATGTAATTATCTTTTGACTCCCCTGAGAGTGGCACCTTCCTCAAAAAAGCATATTATGTGACTTATGATAAACAAGATAAATACAATATTGCATGATAATGGATAAATGATCACATACATTTTTAATTAAGTGTAGTATTGTTTAAATATAGTCTTTGAAATGGCAAGTCAAAACAGAATGAAACATTATCATTTAAAATTAAGCTGCCATGCACATATAATAAAATAATTGTGAAAGTATTTTATTTTTATTTAAATCCTCTGTATCTGTGTGATGCTTGGTGTGAGGAACAGATCCTAATTCAAACCATTCATCGGTGATATGTATCTCCTTCCTCTGTAGCTATAGTAACAATTTAAAAATTTGCCGTTAAGAAGTTTTACAACAAGTTTTACGGCAGCGATATCAAACGCTCATTGGCTCTCGCCTGTTTCGTCATAGATTGTGACATGCCATGTTTCTGGTGATGATGTGTGTTTTGAATAAGAAACACGTACCTTGATGGAGTGGATCGGGATAGTATTTTCAGCATTTAACAACTTAAATTATGCCTTGCTCCTCCCACTACTATTATATTCTGCCAGAGAGGACTGCAACTGCAATACATCGTCATTTGGACTACTGTGGTACTGCTCTTTGACACATCTGCAAATAAATTCTTATGATTAAGTTACATGTGTCTATCTGTTACGTTTCTCTTATTGACTGTATACTTTATACTCACTCTTTATTGGTTGATTTCTTTATAAAAAAAAAACAAATCAATGCAATACGTTTTTATTGTTACATGATTTGTGGGTTTTAAGTCTGATTTTCTATTCAGTTTAATGTACTTTATTGGCATTGATTGTGTGTACATTACCAAAGCATGTCACAAAATGTATAATGGCGATTATAGTAATACACAATTCAATAATATAAAATATTAAGATTCTGTATTGGGTCTGGGCTATATAAGGCTCAGGTGTGGCTCAGATTTGGGGATTCTGGTTTACTTAAGGCTGAGAATTGGTACCAATAATAAAACCTCTTTTGGCCCAGCTTAGGGCCAGCGAAGGGTGATTAACTGGCTGAGATTTGGGCCGGTTATGGCCCATGTGTGTCCCTCGTCTTTAATCCAGTTTTAGGCAACTTCAGAACCGCCATTCTTTGCGGCACTTGGGCCGAGGGAAAAGTGATTGTGTGGCCCAGATCTGGGCCAGAAAACATTTGCTTTGTGGGTGGAAGGGTACCACAGGAGATGGAACCTGAAGTTGTATGGCGTCCCTGAGGAAGACAGAGAAAGGAGAAAAAAGCTGTGGCCTGCAGTTAAAAGTGTGAGGTATGCAGGAAAAAAGGCATACTATGTCAGAGCCCAAGCATTTGTTAAAGGCAAATAAATCATTCTGCCACCTTGAAGTTTGTTGTCCTGTGGCTGGCTAGTCCAGGATCTTTTGTTGCAGATTGGCCCATGTACTTTGGATTTTGTGCCTTAATATACTTATAGTATACGTAGTTCAAGTATAGTTCAAAACCTTTTGTCTTGAATTTGTTAAGATGTTATATAAATTGGTTCACTTAACACTGAATTTTGTTCTAAGTGCAGAGTTTCCTTTTCTCCCATTTCTGCCCTAAACAATTTAATTAACTTCATTTCCCAACAGTTCCTACATTTATTGTATATATGTATTTGTTTTTCATGTTGTTGTCTTTGTTTTCATTAAATGTCAGGGGTATACGGCATACTGTGAAAAGGAAAGCTTCATTTTTATTTGCGAAACAACTGAAGCCTGATTTTTGTTTTTTTCTTACAATCCCATTCATCTGTTAATGATGTAAAATTCTGGAGATCACAATGGGGAAATGACCGTTGGTTTTCCCATGGAACTGAACACTCTGCAGGAGTTACTACTCTAAGGAATGCATTTAAAGGGAATATATTACACTCGGACTGTGATTCATATGGACATTTTTTTGTCATGTCATTGGTCTTAATACAGCTGTTATTATTATGGCCAATATTTATGAAATTAATTCGAGGTCTGGGAATGCTAGTTTCCTTGAGTTTATCGAAAGCAGACTGCTATACTGGCTGAAAAAAATCCCAAACTCTCTGCTTGTCATAGGTGGGGATTTCAATATTGCAACCGACAGTGCTCTTGATAAATGGCCTCCCGGTCGACCCTCATCACTTAATTTAAAATTTAAAAAATTAATGGAGAGACTTGATGTGATTGATGTCTGGTGGTCCAAATTCCCTAATACTAAAGCATTTACCTGGAGCAACAAGGCTGCTTCTGGAAGCACCACTTTTAGCAACTTAGATTGAATAGGGTCTAACATACATGTAGTTGGTTTAGATGATTTAACAAGTTTATACAATTCTTCTTCTCCTATAGTAGAGAATGAGTGGAATTGTTCCTCAGGTGGTCTATGGCACACTGTCTGTTGCGATACTGTAGCTGACTGCTGCATGGTTACAATTTTATCTCTAATAGTATCTATCTTGGATGTAAAGTAGTTCATAAAGTCATTACTGCTGTGCTGTTGGGAAATATAAACACCTGTTGATGCTTTATTTTTCATTAATTTAGCCACTGTATTGAATAAATACCTGGGGTTATGTTTGTTTTCTTCTAAAACAGGGATGAAAAGTTATCAGATCTAGCAGTTTTTAATGCTTTTCTGTAGGATAGGGTACTTTCCTGCCAAGAAATACGAAATACCTCTAGTTTCGTTTTCCTCCAGATGCGCTCCATTTTCCGGGATGCTCTCTTTAGGGTGCGAGTGTGCTCATTTAACCATATATATATTTTGTGGTAGAAGTGATGGTTCTACCATACTCGTAACAAGGAGTATAATTTACATTTTTAGCTATATGAAGTTTGCACAAGACAAAATAATGATCTGAGATATCATCTCTTGGCTGCATTATTTCAATACCATCAACATCAATTCCATGTGACAGTATGATTTTGACAATGAGTAGGTCCTGAGACATGTTGTCTAACCCCAATAGAGTTCAGAATGTCTATGAATGCTGATCCCATTGCATCGTTTTCATTATCAACATGGATATTAATATCACCAACATTTAAAACTTTATCTGCCACCAGCACTAACTCAGATAAAATCAGCACATTCTTTAATAAAGTCTGTATGGTGCCCTTGTGGCCTCTATACAGTAGCCAGTACAAACATCACAAGGGATTTATCATTAACATGTGTTTCTCTGGATAATGATATATAAAGCACCATTACTTCAAACGAGTTATACTTGAAGCCCGCCCTCTGAGAAATACTGAAAACATTGTTATAAATTGAAGCAACACCTCCCCCTTTACCTATTGGAAGTGGCTCATGTTTATAACGGTAATCTTGGGGGGTAGACTCATTTAATATAATGTAATCAATAGGTTTTAGCTAGGTTTCTGTCAAACAGAGCACATCTAGTGTCACGGATTTGCCAGGTCCTCCTGCACTCACAACCAATTATCCCAGATCACCTGACTTCTAATTTGCAGCACCTGTCACTCCTCATCACGCACTCACTATAAAAGCCAGCCACAAACACACAGACACTGTCTGGTCTTGTCTATGTTACCTTGTGTATACGTTTGGACTACACCTAACTCTCTCTTGCCTCTTAGAGGATTCTCTTGTCGTTGTCAAGTGGATACTTTGGAATACCAACTCCCTTTCTACATCTGGTGGCTCTGGAGTGTGTCTGTGTGCCTGTGGCTTTTCCCTGGACTGCCATTCATCTCTCATTTGCCATATATTACCATACTTTCAATAAACTGTTAAAGTTTTGAGTTAACATCTGTCTTCGTTGTCTTCTGTGTGTGACAGAAGACCGGACCACAACTATACATGTCTCAACAGGATTCGGACACATTCCAGAGCCTGGTGGACATGCTACGCCAAGAGCTACTACAGACACCACACGCCACCATCACCCCAACCCAACTCCGTTTTCTGGTGAAGCGGCTGAGTCTAAGGGTTTTCTACTTCAGTGTGAATTTTGTTATCCCACAGACTGAAGCAAAATCACCTTTATAGTCTCATTACTTACCGGGAAGGCGCTCCGCTGGGCCATTTCCATCTGGCATCAGAATGGTCCTTTTCTTCACTCCTATCAAGGGTTCAGTGAGTACTTCCAAGAAGTTTTTGGCATTCCTGAAGGTGATAATTCAGTTTGTGATGAACTCTATAACATCAAGCAGGGAACATCACCTGCTGTGGATTATTCTCTCCATTTCCGCACGCTAGCGGCCGCTGGCTGGGACGAACAGGCCCTGATGACGACATATCGCAATGGTCTTCAACTCGACTTTCGTCTTCAACTCTCTGCCTTTCAGGATTCGATTGGGCTCGAATTTCATCCAGAGAGCTATTTGCACTGAGAATCGGATGTCAGCATGCAAAAACACTGCCGTTACACTCTTCCGTTCACCAGCATCGTACTCTCTGGGACCAGAACCCATACAGCTAGACTCCCAGATGCGGATCCCACTGTCAGAGCGTCATCAGTGGCTGACCCAGGGTCTCTGTTTGTATTGCGCCAGCAAAGGGCATGTTATCGGAGAGTGCCCCATCCGTCCACCTAGAGCTTTGGTGAGTATGGTTCAGCCAGGGAAACATATATATATACACTCCTCTAACTACAAAAGTTAAGTTATAATCCCATAATTTTTTCTGTAAGAGTGTTTGTCCTTCTCGACTCTGGGTCAGCTGGGAACTTCATCTCAGCCCAGCTCTGCTGGCAGCTTAACATCTCGAAAGAACGCATCTCACAGAGACTAAGAGTGCAATAAGTGAGAGGAAAACCCCTTAATCGCACTTCGATCCAATATCGCACCAGTGAAGTCACTCTGACAGTGGGCATTCTACATCAGGAGAGGATGAAACTTCTGGTCCTGGAGAATTCCACCGCAGACGTGATCCTTGGGAGACCCTGGCTTATTGAACACCACCCGGAGCTCTCTTGGGACACTGGAGAAGTGAAACGTTGGAGTAATCACTGTTTCCCACATTGTTTCCCTGAAATGCTGAAACCTCATTGTCCTCCTACGAAACTGAAGGTATGCAGTACCTCAATAGAAAGTCCTATGGACAATGTTTCTGTCTCTATTCCTCCAGAATATGCCAAATACAAAGACGTCTTCCGTCCCAAGAAAGCTTCAAAGCTACCACCTCATCGGCCTTGGGACTGTGCGATTGACCTCCTTCCGGGTGAACCAGTGCCAAAAAGAAAAATCTACTCATTCACCATCCCGGAACAAGACGCAACGGATAAGTACATCTTGGAAGCTTTGGAACAAGGGTACATACGACCATCGACTTCCCCTGCTGCTTCACAATTCTTCTTTGTGGCAAAAAACAATGGAGGACTTCGACCCTGCACTAACTACAGAGGGTTAAACGGCATCACTAAAATTTCGCTTTCCTCTTCCCCTCGTCCCAGCGACGCTAGAACAGCTGCCAAAATTTTTACAAAGTTAGATTTACGCAGTGCCTATAATCTGATCAGAATACGTGATGGTGACGATGGGAAGACTGCTTTTGTGACCCCTACTGGCCACTGGGAATATTTAGTGATGCCGTATGGCCTCGTCAAGGCACCGTCCATATTCCAAGACTATATGCACACCATATTTGTTGCCCATATCCAGCATGTGAAAGAAGTCTTCGAATGGCTACGTCAAAACACCCTCTTTATCAAAGCTGAGAAATGTGAGTTCCATAAGTCCACGATTAAATTCCTTGGCTATGATGTGTCGTAGAAAGGAACCTGATATTCAATAAGCCAAGCTTTATCATTTGTTTATCTGTATTACATCTGATTTTTATTTGAACATCAATTAAGTTGTTACTCTTAAATTGGTTTGGACGTTTTTTGTATTTTCTAGTTCGGGGAACAGACACAGTCTCTATAGGGACTGTGGGGAGGTGCTGGGAGGTGGGGTGTGTATGTACATGTAATCCGGACTTGGAGCTGCTCACCCTGTCCGCCCGTGCCTTTTATCTCCCAAGGGAGTTTTCGACAGTTGTGCTTATCTGTGCCTATGTCCCACCAAGTGCTTATGTTAAGACAGTGGCTAAGCAGATAGCGTATTCTATACAGGCTAAGCTCAGCAAGTATCCGGAAGCTCCAGTATTACTTCTTGGTGATTACAACAGCTGTCGACTTGACTACGTACTACCAGCCTTCAATCAGTATGTAGCTGTACCAACAAGATTCCATAAAACAACTGATTTGTGCTACAGTTATATCCCAGAAGCATACAAAGCTAGAGCTCTTCTGCGGCTGGGACTTACGGCTCATAATGTTATTCATTTACCTCCTGTTTACAAACAACAGTTGAAACATCACAAACCGATAATAAATAGTGCCCCACAATGGTCAGAAGAGGCTATTGCACGCCATCAAGCCTGCTTGGCATGCACAGACTGTGAAGTTTTTAAGGGAGAGCTTGATGAGCAGACTTTAGTTATTAGTGATTATATAAAATTCTGTATAGACACTCTGACATCGGCAAAGACTATTAAAACATATCCTAATTCAAAACCGTGGCTCAATCCACAGATACAACATCTCTTCTATAAGAAACAACTTGCCTTTAGGCAGAAGAACTTTACTGGACTCAAAATTATAAACTGGGACATCAAAAATGAAATACTCAAGGCTAAAAAACATTATAAAAACAAACTGGAGCAGGATTTTGCACACATGAACATTAAAAAGGATTTCAACGTGTCAGGACTCTTACTGGACAATCTATTAAACTGACTACTTGTGTTTCAGACCCTATTACCTTTGCTACCAATCGTAATAATTTTTATGCCCGTTTTGACACCTCTTATTTTCTTAGCAGTGTGAGACAGCCTTTTGGGTTCCATGCATTGGATTATGAGTCCCTCTTCCTAACCAAGCAGGATGTCTATTTCCGGCTCATTAGATGCAAGCCGAATAAGCCTCCTGGTTCGGATGGAATTCCAGGTCGGGTCTTGAAAAACTGTGCCCTGGAATTAACTCCTATTCTTCATTCTCTCTTCCTTCAATCACTCTGCACTTCAAAAATACCGGTCATATGGAAATCATCAACTGTCATTCCTGTTTCTAAAAAAAATCACATCCATCAGAGTTAAATCATTACAGGCCAGTGTCGTTAACCTCAATAATAATGAAATGTTTTGAGAAAAATATTATTTTTCAATATGTCTCACCATTTTTGCACTCTCTTCAATTCGCATACAAGAAGAAGAGAGGTACAGATGATGCAGTGGCTTGTCTTCTGCACTGTCTGCCTCAACACTTGGACACCCCTGGAAATTATGCTAGACTTCTTTTTATTGACTTTTGTTCTGCCTTTAATTCAATTCACCATCATCAGGTAATCAAGAAATTACAGGGCCTGCAAGTCCCATCACCATTAATTATAAAATGGATTTATAATTTTCTGTCTAATTATAATATCGCAAGTGGTAAAAGTGGACAATACATTATCACCCACCATTGTTCTTAATACTGGGGCCCCCCAGGGATGTGTATTAAGTCCATTTCTTTACATTCTCTATACAAATGTATGTCAGAGTCCATCTACTACTATTCATTATTTTAAATTTGCAGATGACACAGCTATTCTTGCGCTGCTCAAAAACAGTGATAACGATTCTCTTTTGGACTATCAACATTCCATAACATATTTAAGTACATGGTGTGATGACAATTTTTTACATCTTAACATTCCAAAGACTAAAGAACTGGTTTTTAGCTCCTCCAAAACACAGATCCATCCCAGTATTGACATTAACAGGGAGATGTTTAAAAAAAAGTGTGGAGTATTTTAGATACCTTGGCATCACATTGGATGATCATCTCAGTTTTAATCAGCATATCTTAGGTATCCATAAAGGCAGTCAACAGAGACTTACAGTGCTCCGTAAAATTAAGCAGCTGTCTGTTCAGCCTCATCTCCTTCTTCTCCTGTATCAGAGTATTATTGAGCCCGATCTTATGTAAGGTGCCATTTTTTTTTTTTTTTTTTTTTCATATGCTTACAGCTGTAGGAACAAACTTTTAAAGATACCTCATTTGGCTAGTAGGATTATTGGTATTTCTACTCCAAAGTTATCGGAGTGTGTTACTTCAGCTATGATTCAGAAAGCTCATATAATCCTAAATGACCAAGATCACCCACTCCATCGGTATTTTATCCTTCTCCCATCTGGCCATAGGTATGGACTACCTATGTGTAGGAGGGCTAACTTCAGTAAGAGTTTTTTTTCTACAGCAGTACATGCTCTAAACATGTAAATTACCCATCGTCTTATACTATTGCATGGTTTTTTTTTTTTTTTTTTTTTTTTTTTGTGAATGTATTGTGACAAGTGTGTATGTAATAGTAAGGTATTTGATCTATATTGTGATATCTACGTGAAAGAGTCTCTATGTGCTGGGAAAAAAATTATTTCTGTGAAATGAGGTGGCTAGCAGACATTCGGTTTAGCCAGTATGTCTGCTTCCTGACCTGGGCCCCAGTTAGTCAAGTATAAACTCTAAGGGTGTATGCACGCATTTTGAACCATGCCCGAGTGCGTTTGACCCCCAAAGCCCAATTCGTTTGACTAGTGTGAGCACTCCGTGCCGCGCTCGGGCGTGATTCGTTTAGCTGGCCCGGTTTTAAGAGGTGGGCCAGGGCACGGTTCTGTTGGGCTCAGGCATGGTACGCATGCAGTGTGAGCGCTAACCACGCCGAAACACGGAACAGATACTATTTGGTGTGTACTACTGTCATCATTACAACCACAAACATAATCGCGCCCGGGCTTGGTTCAAGGCAACCGTGCCTAGTGTGAGTACACCCTAAGGCTATGTGCCATATTTCTAGACAGAAGAGTGGTACCACCCCAAGAGGGATGAAGACCATCTCTTTTCAACAGTCAGGTCTGCCCCAAAAACTCGTCCAATTGTCTATGAAACCTATGTTATTCTGCAGGCACCACTTAGACATCCAGCCATTGAGTGATGACAGTATGCTATGTATCCACTTACCACGGTAAGCATGGAGGGGACCAGAGCATAATACAGTTTCTGACATTGTGCTTGCAAGTTCACACACCTCTTTAATGTTATTTTTAGTGATCTCCGATTGGCGACGTCCGACATCATTAGCGCTGGCGTGAATAACAATCTTACTGTACTTACTGAAATAACCTATATGAACTCTTTATTGTCTAATCTGTAAAAGCAATTCATAAACGGTTCATGCTTTCCCCCTTTATTAGGCCTAATCGACATTAATGATCATTATTACAATATGAAGAGCAATATTCAGAAATAATGCTTTTTTTTCATGATATTGCAGCTTCACCTTTTAATTCACCCTTTCTGCTTCTGGCTTCGATACCGTTCGGACGTTCTTGCTTACTGCTCTGCGCTTTGCTTCTTATTTTTTTACTTTTCTCTGATTTTTCTACGATTTTTACTTCAGCAGATTAGCACAGTGCTCAAACAACAGATTTTTGGCACAAATACTAAAACTAAAAACTCTTTGAACTGGAATAATACTACAAAAAGAAGACTTTGCCTCCCACTGCCAGCAGCTTACATTCTGGAGACGGGAAAACAACTGCCTACATTCAAACAGAAAATAGAGAAAATGTGTACTTGTTGCATGAACTGCTGCAAGCTTCTACAAAGGATTGTGGTTCTTGAAACAAATTTACTTGCTGGACTTCCAAAACAGGCAGAACACTCAGCAGACTGTTGTCACGGACCCCCTCAGCATACAGCCGATGAGTCCCATGAATCTAGTGAATCTCAACAGTTTATAGCAAGTGTAGAGGAACAAGCTGAAACTGATCGTCACACTAATCAATGGCACAAACAGGGAGCGAGACCCAAAGGCACACGAGACATCAGATTGTCACGAGTTTCTCATATTACTGCCTTAGCATCCTCTACCCCAGATTCGGCTATGAAAAGACTTGTGAATACTGGTATTCTACCACCCCCTATACATCTTGAGAACAGATTTGAAGCATTAATGAATGCGGGTGAGGAATCCCCAAATGTGATTAAACATGGATCGGATCAGCCAGCTGCTAACATCGCTACTAACAGGCGCTCAATGTCAATTAGACAGCGGCATTCAGCTCAGAGCACAGCCGAGCCCAAGACTCTGATAGTGGGTGACTTTATTATCAGAAACATCAGTTGCAGAAATACAACAATATGCAGCTTTCATCAAGCAACAATTTCTGATGTGAACAAGAAACTTCAGAGCATTCTGATGAAGCACAAGACTGCAAAGACTGGGGAAGTCGTGGCCTAATGGTTAGAGAGTCAGACTTGCAATCCAAGGGTTGTGAGTTCGAGTCTCGGGTCGGCAGGAATTGTAGGTGGGGGGAGTGAATGTACAGCGCTCTCTCCACCCTCAATACCATGACTTAGGTGCCCTTGAGCAAGGCACCGAACCCCCAACTGCTCCCCGGGCGCCACAGCATAAATGGCTGCCCACTGCTCCGGATGTGTGTTCACGGTGTGTGTGTGTTCACTGCTGTGTGTGTGCACTTTGGATGGGTTAAAAGCAGAGCACGAATTCCGAGTATGGGTTACCATATTTGGCTGTATGTCACGTCACTTTTCACTTTCAAATAGAATCATCATCCATGTGGGGAAGAATGATATTTGGAAAGAGCAGTCAGAACTCCTTAAGGATTTCGGTGAACTCTTTGAAACACTTTGAAGACTCAAAGTTCAGTCGTTCATCAGTGGACCACTCCCAGCAAGGGGAACTAATATGTTTTCACGGTTGCTTGGGCTGAACACATGGCTACAAAGATCTTGCAATATAAAAGGAGTGAATTTCATCGACAACTTCAATCTTTTATGGGGCCATAGACAGCTGTTTAAACCGGATGGCCCCCACCCAAACAAACTTGGTGCTAGAGTGCTTAAGGACAATATCTACTTCTCCCTCAGTCATCCTTCAGCAGATTGTGTCAAACCATTCAGCGCACACACACCTGGTCCAAGTCGTCATGTGGTTGACATATCCCACAAGGACACTAACACCACGCAACCACAACAAGCACTGTTCATGGACACCATCCCGGCTGAGCCCTGCCCACAGAGCTCATCACAGACATACTGTGAAAAATAAGAACAGCTCCAAGACTTAGCACCCAAGGACTACTTTCTGGAAAACAGCTAGGGAAGCCATGACAACATATCACAGCCGCCAGAGACACAGCCTGTCTCACCAGACACATTATCTCTCTCTCCGGCATCTCCACTTCTAAGCTTCTCACAGAAAATGGAGGAAGTGGTGTATGCTGGGACCAAACTCTCCCACTCATTTGCTGCAGGCCCTCAAATATCAACTAAAAAACGGTGGGCCCGCCAACCACCAAAGCCTGTGGGCCCAGCTCCTGTGAGAGCTTTCTGACCGCTGCCACAACGCCAGGGCCCAAACCCTCCATCTGCTGTAGGTGAACCAAAAACAACTGATAGCAGCTCTCAGTGATATGTGCAGATGTATATGTATATAATAGCAGCAACATTCACAAATGTTTACAGAACAAGCGGGAACCCAGTGTGCCTGTAGCTTTCACTATTTCTGTTTTATCACGTGATAGAAAGTCTAAGGCCTTCTCAAGCCGAAGGGCTAACTCATCTAATCTGCGGCCTATTGTGCATCAAACTAAGATTGCTGTAAAGACACAAAGCACTGCCATCAAGTTAGCATTTTTAAACATTCACACACTAAAAAAATAAATAATTTCTAATCAGTGACTTAATAAACACAAACAATCTGGATTTTATGTTTCTAAACGAAGCATGGCTAGAAGACAGCTACAGTGCAACAGTCCTCAATGAAGCAGCCCCTCCTAACTTTACTTTCATGAGTGTCTGCAAGACTGTTAGGAGAGGTGGAGGTGTATTTGGTCAGTACTTGTCTTTTGAATATCTAGGGAATGTGTTGAAAGGTGCTACACGCATTCTGTTTATCACTATTTACAGGCCTCCAAAATACTCTCCAGCCTTTGTTGAAGACTTCACAGAAATGTTATCAATGATTTCCTCAGAGTTTGACTGTTTTGCTATTGCAGGTGATTTTAATATTCACATAGATAATGCAGAAAACAAATCTACAAAAGAAATTATAACTGTTTTAAACACTTTTGACCTGATTCAGTATATGCATGGACCCACACACAGTCGAGAACATGGAGGCTATATCTCTAATACCCCGCATTTCTGCAGACTCTGTTGATCTTCTCCTTGATTCATTTAAATCAAAAGTTAAGAATGTTATTGATGATATTGCAGCAGCTGTATGTGTATGAAAAGACAATGCAGAAAATCTGAGCGGATGTGGTGGAAGACGAAACTTGAAATTCACTATAGCATCTATGCTTTCAATGTGGAACTAACCACAGCAAGACAGAGTTTCTTCTCAAACCTTATAAACAGTAACTTAAACAACACTCGCACTCTTTCTGCTATTGTTGAGAGACTGACAAACCGCCCAAGTCAGATTCCCAGTGAAATGCTCTCAGACAGCAAATGAGTTTGCTTCCTTCTTTTCTGAGAAAATCATTAATATCAGGAAGGCGATTAGCACATCCTCAAGTTATGCAGAGGTCAGACAGATGTGGCCACAATATCAAAAAGAAGATACTATGTCTATTTTTGAAGCAATTGATAGCAAAATTTTGTTAGAAATAGTGCGGCACCTAAAATCGTCAACCTGTTATCTTCACACACTTCCCACATCTTTTTTTCAAAAGTGTGCTTAACTGTTTAGAAGCAGATCTTTTAGAAGTGGTGAATGCCTCACTTCTTTCTGGGACTTTTCTTAACTCCCTGAAAACTGCAGTTGTTAAGCCCCTTCTGAAAAAGAGCAATCTTGATAACACCAGTTTTAGCAATTATAGACCAATATCAAATCTTCCTTTTATAGGCAAAATTATAGAAAAGGTTTTTTTCAATCAGCTGAACAAATACTTCAACTCAAATGGATAACTGGACAATTTTCAATCTGGTTTCCGACCGCATCACAGCACAGAGACAGCGCTCATTAAGATAATAAATGATATTCGCTAAAATTCTGATTTTGGCAAAATATCAGTGCTGGTATTACTAGATCTCAGTGCTGCATTTGACACTGTCGATCATAACATACTTCTACAGAGACTGGAATGACCAGCAGAACGCTGTTGCCAGAATTCTGACTAGAACAGAAAATCTGAGCATATCACACCAGTCCTCAGGTCCTTACACTGACTTCAAGTTACTTTTAGGATAGATTTTAAAGTACATTTACTCATTTATAAATCACTCAATGACCTAGGACCGAAATACATTGCAGATATGATCACTGAATATAAACCTAACAGACCACTTAGATAATTAGGATAGAGTCAGTTAGAAATACCAAGGATTCACACAAAACAAGGGAAATCTGCTTTAAGTTATTATGCCACCCGCAGTTGGAATCAGCTTCCAGAAGAGATCAGATGTGCTTAAACATTAGCCACTTTTAAATCTAGACTCAAAACTCATCTTTTTACCTGTGCATTTATTGAATGAGAACTTTTTTCTATTTATTTAACTCTTAAATTAATTTTAAATAAATTTTTGAAACATTTTCAAAGTTGTTAAATTCCTTGTTTTATTTTTGTGATTATTTTTTCATGATTATGTTACTTTCTTTTATGTAAAGTACTTTGAATTACCATTGTGTACGAAATGTGCTATATAAATAAACTTACCTTGCCTTTAAAGGGTTCCCCCTTTTTTTTCTTTTTTTTTTTTTTTTGGCTATGCAATTTTGTTTAATTATGTGTACATGATGTTACTCCTTTGCAGTGTAAAGATGGCTTTTGCTGATGTAAAAAAAGAGACAGGTAATAGTCTTTTGATTGATTGACGTAACTGGCTAAATTTGACACATACCGAAAAAAGAAAAGAAATGCCCCTGTGGAAATCAGTTAATTTCTGATGCTTATTTCTGTATCTGATGTAAAGCAGGCTGAATGCTAACAAGCCTTAAAGGGACCCAAAAATGAAAATTCATGTTGTTCCAAACCTGTATGAGTTGCTTTCTTATGTTTCTTATGTTGCATAAAGAAGATATTTTGAAGATTGCTGGTAATCAAACAGTTGGTGGTTGCCATAGACTAGAGTGACCAAACATGCCATTTTCCCAGGACACGTCCTGGCCAGGATTTCTATATTGCCTAAAATATCCACGTTTTGGCTTTGTTTGTGCTGCGCAGACCAATTGTTGTATGACAAAGTACCATGAGAGCTCTAGAGAGCAGACAGCTTCTTGTGCTTTTGAATCTCTCTCACGGTACTTTGATGTCATACACTGATCGGTATGCTCAGTGCTGCTTCAAGTCGACACTAATATGTACACGTATTTGCATCGATTTGACTGTTCTCTGTAGATCCCACCTTCTCACGCACCACGATTGGTTTCGTACAATGTCTGCATGTTATTGGTCAAACGATCATTACCTTCATTAAGTATGAAAACAGGAAACCAAAGCCAAAACCTGTATATTTTAGGCAATATATAAATCCTGGCCAGGACGTGTCCTGGGAAAATGGCACATTTGGTCACCCTACCGTAGACTAACATAGTAAGAAAAAAAATACTATGGAAGTCAATGGCACCAACCAACTGTTTGATTACCAGTAATCTTCAAAATATCTTCTTTATGTTCAACATAAGAAAGCAACTCATACAGGTTTGGAAAGACATGAGGGTGAGTAAATGGTTAAATGATCATTTTTGGGTAAACTGTCCCTTTAACTGACAAAAATGACCGTAGTTTTAA
Organism: Cyprinus carpio; assembly: GCF_018340385.1. Classification (NCBI taxonomy): domain Eukaryota; kingdom Metazoa; phylum Chordata; class Actinopteri; order Cypriniformes; family Cyprinidae; genus Cyprinus; species Cyprinus carpio. The sequence goes on along the minus strand of NW_024873536.1, from coordinate 108,984 downwards.
TTGTTTGCCTTCAAGTCCTGTATTAAAATCTTTTAAGTCATATGCTAGATGTGGATTATCCCTTACATATCACATGTGTGTGCCCTTTGTTGTATAGGCTATATTTGAAACGAAACTTGCTCTTGTGCCTGCTCTAGTGGTCTCTGTCACAACACCGCAAATGACACATGCACATTATCTAGTTGTGAATTTAAACTTCAGTTTAAAAAAAAAAGTGCAGACCTCTAGTGCAGAGTTGTTGTCATTTGGGAATAAGATCACATTGATGTTTAAATCAGGTTCACCATCTTTAATGACCTGTAAAGTGCTGTGTCATTTTGGTGGTGACACAACTCTCCTGCAACACGTTGGCTTATCACAAATATTAAACTTAGTTTTTGACTTCTGATCACAAATATGGCCAAACACTGGAATGCTTAAATTAGTGAGGAAGGTAAAGAAAAGAAAAGAAAACAACAGAAAAGAAAAGAAAAGAAAAGAAATTAAATTAAATTAAATTAAATTAAATTAAATTAAATTAAATTAAATTACATTTGATTTTGATTTAAATTTAAATTTAATTTAAAAGAAAAAAAAAAAAAAAAAAAAAAAAAAAAAAAAAAAAAAAAAAAAAAAAAAAAAAAAAAAAAAAAAAAAAAAGATGTGCACACAGGAATCGATAGCTGGAATCAATTTTTTTAATTTTACAAAAAGTATCCGATTCCTTTGTGTTGCATTGTGGTCTGTGGAGTGGCCTGAAGTGTGCATATGACAGAGATTGTCTTAACTCCCTCTGAGGCTGCGTGAGAGATGGTGCAGCTCACACTCTGCAGCAGCGGCTTGTTCACACACAGCTTCAGCTAATGGCAGGCCAAAACAGCCCATTTCAGGATTACGTTTTACCCTACTAGAATTGATGCTGTAAAGTTATCATATTCATAAAAGTAGAAACACGTTCAATTCAGATGAAACTTCTGTGCTGATTATAACGTGCACGCTAACTTTCCTCATGAAATGTGTGTGCAGGTCCAACAATATCCTCCACGATGTCATCGCTCGTGGCCAGCGCACCCTTAAGCAGTTAGAAGCAGCAGGCTGTGTAATATGTGTGAAATATTTTATTTTTGTTATCACTATGGCCATTTGACTTATAGCGGTGTCCAGTGTTTCCTATACACTGAGTTATTTGTGATGGCTCGTCACTATATCAAAACCACCACAAATAGATGTTCTAAAAGGCTTAGATGTTGTTGAATAAAATGAGTGCTTCACGTTTCAGAATTAAAATGCAGCACAGGAGTTTTTATATGAATGTATCTTTGAAAAGAACCGACTGTCTTCAGAAAAGCTTCGATGTCATTTTCATTTTGTCTTTCCTGTAATGCCTGATAAAATAGCGTTTGTGAGCAGTGCTTGTTTGATTACAGCCGTTACCAGAGAAACCGTTATAGCTCTGCTCCAACCTTTTGCCTGAATTACTGCAGCAATGCGGTGTGGCATGGAGTCGATCAGTCTGTGTCTGTGCTCAGAAGTTATGAGAGCCCAGGTTGCTCTGATAGTGGCCTTCAGCTCTTCTGCATTCTTGGGTCTGGCATATCGCATCTTCCTCTTCACAATACCCCACAGATTTTCTATGGGGTTAAGGTCAGGCGAGTTTGCTGGCCAATTAAGAACAGGGATACCATGGTCCTTAAACCAGGTACTGGTAGCTTTGTCACTGTGTGCAGGTGCCAAGTCCTGTTGGAAAATGAAATCTGCATCTCCATAAAGTTGTTCAGCAGCAGGAAGCATGAAGTGCTCTAAAACTTCCTGGTATACGGCTGCGTTGACCTTGGACTTCAGAAAACAGTGGACCAACACCAGCAGATGACATTGCACCCCAAACCATCACTGACTGTGGAAACTTTACACTGGACCTTAAGCAGCATGGATTGTGTGACTCTCCTCTCTTCCTCCAGACTCAGGGACACTGATTTCCAAAGGAAATGCAAAATTTACTTTCATCAGAGAACATAACTTCGGACCACTCAGCAGCAGTCCAGTCCTTTTTGAAGCGAGATGCTTCTGACGCTGTCTGTTGTTCAAGAGTGGCTTGACACAAGGAATGCGACAGCTGAAACCCATGTCTTGCATACGTCTGTGCGTAGTGGCTCTTGAAGCACTGACTCCAGCTGCAGTCCACTCTTTGTGAAACTCCCCCACATTTTTGAATGGGTGTTGCTTCACAATCCTCTCTAGGGTGCGGTTATCCCTATTGCTTGTACACTTTTTTGTACCACATCTTTTCCTTCCCTTCACCTCTCTATTAATGTGCTTGGACACAGAGGCCAGCCTCTTTTGCAATGACCTTTTGTGTCTTGCCCTCCTGGTGTCAATGGTCGTCTTTTGGACAACTGTCAAGTCAGCAGTCTTCCCCATGATTGTGTAGCCTAAAGAACTAGACTGAGAGACCATTTAAAGGCCTTTGCAAGTGTTTTGAGTTAATTAGCTGATTAGAGTGTGGCACCAGGTGACTTCAATATTCAACCTTTTCACAATATTCTAATTTTCTGAGAAACTGAATTTGGGATTTTCCTTAGTTGTCAGTTATAATCATCAAAATTAAAAGAAATAACATTTGAAATATATCCGACTGTGTGTAATGAATGAATATAATATACAAGTTTCACTTTTTGAATGGAATTAGTGAAATAAATCAACTTTTTGATGATATTCTAATTATATGACCAGCACCTGTATAGTGTATATCTTTATATATAGCAGGGATCCTCAAATCTGGACCTCGAGATCCACTTTTCTGCAGAGTTTAGCTCTAACCCTAATCAAATACACCTGAGCATGCTAATCAATGCCAATCAATGTCTTTGGGGTCATTAGAAAATCACAGGCAGGTGAATTTGATCAGGGTTGGAGCTAAACTCTGCAGCGCATTGGACCTCCAAGGCAATATTTGAGGAAGGGGGATATATAGTGTAATAGTTTAACATACATGATTACTAGTCTTAATCAACTCACCATTTTACATAAACCATAGGAAACCATAAAAAGGTTATTTTTGTCAGTTCATTCAAGTGCTCAGTTCACACATGCTCATATCAATGGCTCATTATTTCTTTTTTTTTTTTTCTTTTTTTTTTTATCAAATCCACGTTGAACTATAGAAAATTGTTTACATTTGACCTGAACCAGCTTGTGGACAGTCTTTGTTTTCTTGTTTGACAAATAAAGTATGTATTTTTGTATATATTTGTATTTATTCCTCAGCATGTTTGGCAGTGTGGAACTGGAAAATCTAAACCCAAGGATGGTCACTCATGTACACATTAAAGTCATCTACAACTTAGAGGGACCCTTTCTGTAAGTACATTTCTTCCTCTTCATCTTGTTTTCAATACAATGCACTGACACTGCAGTTAATTACAAAAGCATTCTAAAAAATTAAAATAAAAAAGATCCTTGTCAAAATGTAATGAAGTCTTTTTAGCTAAAAACATATCTATTTCGTATTATTAGATGTTTTATATGCTTTACTTCAAATATGAATCAATCAATCAATAATGTCTGGGCATCCAGGAACACTTATTAGTGATCTTACAGTACCTGGTGACCTCCAGTGATACAATTGCTGTGTCAATGGCACACTTTAATACTGCTGTGCAACGAATACAGATCAAGAGCAGGATAATGAACATTATATAGTAATGTTTTTATATGACACACTAATCTTATAGCTGGCTTCCTTTTTGTCCCTCTAGGGAGTCTTGCACTCAGGGATCCATCCTTGGACTTATAGAGGTTTTTAAAAAACGAGGGTTCTACTGGACCTGCACAGACAATGACTTGTATGTTTGATTTTCTTCTTTTAACAATATTTGAATTGTTGAGCCCAGTAGTGGCTCTTGACCATAAATTTAGGTGGGGCAGATGTTAGATCATAGCAATGGCTTATGATTAACCAACTGTAAGTTTTACATTCTAATGGCTGAACACGTGCATTTTTGATAGAGGTGTAGTATCCTTGCAATTTCAGCTTGATTATGGCTCGCTAACGTTGATTGACAGGCTCAAGTACACATAGTACTACCTATAGTAAAATGTTCAAAAGCTCTAGGTTTTTGGAATGTAATTTGAAACTCTGAAACTTGAAACCCTCAACTCCCCAGGGTGTAAGAATAATTAGATTAGATTAGATTCAACTTTATTGTCATTGCACATGTAAGGTACAAGGCAACAAAATACAGTTAGCATCTAACCAGAAGTGCAATAAGCAGTAAGTACAGGATATACAGTGTCTATAATATGTTACAGATGTACAATAAATATACAGATAAGGCAGTACTGTGAACATAATTTACAGATTTTTAAATACTATCAGCATGATATACAGATAGGTGTACTATGAACATACTATACAGATGGATTATGAAATAAGTGTATGTACACTATAAGCAGAAACTTTGAATATGTGAACATAATTTACAAATGAAGATGTATAAGCAATACATTAAGCTTTACAAAACAGTTATGCAATGGACATTAAAAAAAAAAAGTTCACAGAAAATTTTTCCAGTGTGCAAATGGATCATTTCAGTATTCTGGATGTACAGACAGTAGTACAAGTAATAACAAGTGTAATGCTGGTTTCACACTGGACGTGCAAGCAGAGCAGAGGCAGCACAAGCAGAGGCGTGTATGCAGAGCGGGAGCAGCACGCACCCATTGTGCTTTCACACTACCAGCGTTTGTCGCGCACTGCTGAATCACGGCTTGTGTACTGCAAATACAGATGAGTATGATTAGTACAGTGACGCTTTTCAGATGTTCTCCAACAACTGTCTGTCATGTGCTTTGATATGAGTAGCATGTTGTGATGCCACCGTGTTCCCCTCTGACACTTGCATATAACATGCTGTACATATAGTTTACATGATAAAAAGTAATCTTAAAGTTATTAAATGCCTCTAGTTTTAATAATTTAAAAAGGCCTTTGAAGTTTGGGCAATAACTACTGGCAGTGATGCATTTTTGTGTAGTTGATTCTGTGCTAACGCTAATATTTGATGTTTTTTGTTGTTGTTGTTGTTGTTGTTGTTTTTAATGTTTAAGATTTAAGTAGCAAATGAGAATCGCAAAAATTATTGGATATATTTTTAGACAAAGGTCTTCTTAGTTATTTCCCAGTTTGGTTTAAGATAATTAAAGAAACAGTTTTTTTTAATAACGAGAAGAAAATGTAAATGTATGGTATTCGGGGTAAAAAGCGCCCCTACTGTTGGGGCAAAAGGCACAATAATTAACATGATAATTAATAGATGATTTTTGTTGACATGACATGGTTAGATTCAGATGGTAAATATCATATATTATGTTGGATGTCCACCTTAGAGATAATCACCCTTTTTATAATGAAACCATCATATTTACAAGCATGATATTAATCATATCATATAATAAAATATAATTTGTCGTTACTACTATACATCTATATTAAATTATTATGGGGTCTCCTTTAATGCTTTCAGAATCTTTAATTTTTATTTTGTTTTTGTATTGTAAAATATATTTTTGTTGAATATTATTTATCAAAATAAGCTGAATATAGCCTAATACAAACTTTACTAAAGTGATCGTTTTGAACAAGTATTAACTTAGACATTATTAAAAAATAAAAAATAAAATAACAACATTATTTTAGCTTAAGTATTTATCAATACTGTGTGCCTTTACCCCATGATTGTGAAACACGAAACACCTCACATGATTTTATGTTGAAATTGTTATTTTTTCATGTTAATCAGGACAATTTTGACCAAGAACAATGCACTGTGGCTTTATTTCAGCATAAGCGGTGCAGCAAAAATAGACTTGCGCCGCTTCTTGCTCTGCTCCTGCTACGTGCTGCCGCGTCGTCTCTGCATGCAGTGTGAATGTTCTAATCTGTTAACGTGGGCACCGAAAAAATATTTTAATATAATATGTTCCCATTGCGGGAAGATGACCATCTCGGAGCTGCGGGCCAGGCTCCGTTTCCTCCAGTGTTCAGTGCCCAGTGTTGGGCTCGAGTGGAAACCTCCACTGCTTCAGTGCCTTTCTTCCCCTTTTACTGCTGGAAACCGCTCTGCTGGTTCCTCCTCCCTCACCACCTTCTACGGTGGTGCAGCTAGGGGGTATACGGGGGGTCTCCCCAGTGGAGCGGTCGGTTACGATGCAGTTGTGTTCTAATACTGCCTCCACCTGGCAGGGCGAATCATGCCTCCCCTCCCAGGTCTGTAGGTACTGGCCTGTCCGGCGATGCTTATATGGCCTGTGGAAAAGCTGCCTCCGCCTTGCATGCTACGGTGTTACTGCAGGTTCATCAGGCCAAGGCACTGAAGGACCTGCACGAGGGTGGTCACGATCAAGAAGTTCTGAAAGACCTCTGAACAGCTACTGACCTCGTGCTCTGAGTTCTCTGGGTTGTGCGATGTCCACACTTTTGGTCCAGGAGCGCCATCTCTGGCTGTGTCTGGTCGATATGAGGGACGCCAACAAAGTTTGGTTCCTTAATGCCCCTGTGTCCCAGACTGGCCTCTTCGGCAATGCATTCAAGAACCTGGACCAGCAGCTCTCGGCTGCACATAAGCAGACTGAGGAGTTTCGTCACACACCAGGCAGCTGCTGCCTCCACCTGTCCACCAGCCGCAGTGCCTCAGCCTGCTCATCGCTGAGGGCACCCCCCTGCGTCTGCCCCCCTCCCATGTTGCATCCACAGCAGCCTCCAGCAAGCGGTGCCGTGGAGCTGTGCATAGTCAGGCCGAAACTACTCATCCTGGCCTCCGTCAAACCTGGTGGTGAGCGGAAGAGCAAGAGGCGCCGGGATGGGCAACCCAGAGAGGGAGGTATCTGCTCTTTGGGGGATGATGAAGGCACTTCTCCCTCCCCCGGAGGAGGGCCAGGTGGAGAATCTGGAAAATCTCAACAAGAGAATGGTTTTCTCTGTCCCTGGGTCCCGGGAGGGCATGGAGAGTCGCGGACGGACCAACACCGGACCACACTCATCCTCCTCCATCGCCAGCAGGTAGTAGCTGGCAGTTCGAGAGCTTCAAAAAAGGCCCTACTCACACAACCTCTGCCAACCTGTGAAACCAGCTAAATGTGGTGTGGACAGGCTCCTAACTGCACTGGCATATAAGGCCGTCACTCGAAGGCTGGGTTCCATAAGTGAGACCTAAGTGGATCCCATATGTGTAAAGTCCAAGGTATAGCCTTAGTGCCCGTGTTTCCATGGCAGACTTCTGCCATTTCCAAGAGGGTTACAATCACTTCTAATCTTCCATATACACCTAAATGGATGCTCATATGTGTAAGTGCTTCTGAAACCTCCTCCAGAAAGGAGGGGGCTTCCGCAACGTCCCTGTTCCAGTGTTATCCAATCTCACTGAGTCGGTAATGCTATAACAACAATGACTGGTCTTCTTGTAGCGAGCCCCAGCCTACATCAAAAAGGGGCAAGGCTGCTTGCACAGCACACTTAAAGTGAACGTCTCGGTTACGTATGTAACCTTCGTTCCCTGAAGGTCACCTGCTCAGCTCCTCAGCGAAAACCTGGTATGCATTGCACCAACTGCCTTTTTATGCTCGCGCTGTAATCATCTGGATGCAATCATCACATGCCACTGTGTATTGGCTCGTTTAGTTACACTCGAAGTGGATTGGTCTCTCTAAGTGAGACTGACGTGATGTCTCTGTTCCCTCCTTCAGGGAACGAGGGTTACATACATAACAGAGACGTTTATATCTAATGGACACAGAATGAACAACTGTTGGAAAAGCGCATGATCCAAGTCAGGCTGTCTTAAGCAAGGGACAGGTTTTATATTAAACGCTTCAAATTAAATCATTAAACATATGTGGCTTGTCCTCCTGTCAGATGCCTGTATTGTTAAGAATATTTAAGATGTGTAGTCTTCTTGTGCAGTGGGTTGAAACTCTGACTAAACACCAAGTTAAACCGTAGCTAATGAGTAAGGTATGGTTGATCATTACTGTCACTCTCCCCCACATACACATTCACAGAAAAAACTAAAAAAAAAAAACACAAAAATACACAGTCCACATCTCTACAAAAATCAAATAATTAATAACTACAACAAAAAAACCTGCTGTTTCCTGTTGATACTTCCCTCGTACTGCGTCTTGCTAAAGACGCTATGGGGAAAAAGTCCTTTTTTCTCCTAAACTGAAGCCTTATTTAATCACGCAGTGAACCTGCATGGCCATCGGTTTGTGCAATGTATCAAAGACGAACCAATGACTTGTCAGCGGTACAGCACGAACCTATGGCTGCGAAGCCCGCCAAAATGCGTAGGGCCATCTAGCTATATAAGTGGCCGCTTCGCCACAGGATTCAGATTTCTTCTCCTTCAGTAACGATGAACTTCTCTTCACTGATCTACGAGACTTGAAGCCGTTTGCCATTGACACGCCTCGCTGTGGACAGAAAAAGATGCAGCAGCCTGCACTGCTCTGCTGTTCTCGCTCTGCGCTTCTAGCCTGAGCAGCTTTCAGTGCCCGTGCAGCTCTGAGCTCTCTAGATGCGGCTCTTTCCCCCTGAGACAGAAGGGAATCGGCATTCTCAATTACCTAGACGATTGGCTCATTCTGGCCCAAACAGAGACGGAGTCAATATCTCACAGAGCCCTGCTCCTCAGCCACCTAGAATGCCTGTGGTTCAGGGTAAACATGGCCTAGAGTGCACTGTCCCCCAGCCAACAAATCTCATTCCTGGGAACAGTGTTCGAGTCAGTGCATATGGGAACGATGGTCATGACAGAGCTTTACAGCGACTCGCAGCCACCTTCAAAGCTGGTGCCTCTCACCACCTCATGACGATCAGAAGCTGCTAGGCCTGATGGCTGCAGTATCTCCAGTGCTACAGATGGGTCTGCTTCGTATGCGCCACCTTTAGTACTTGCTGAATCCACGAGTTCCATCCCATGTATGGCGTCACAGATGTTTGCCTATCAGTGTGAATCAGGCTTGTTTATCAGCCCTGGCCCCCTGGAAGAACGTCCAATGGATGGAACAGGGCATTTCCCTGGGAATGGTTCACAGGAGGAAGGAAGTCTCAACAGCTGGCAGTATGTCGGGCCTCTCAAACTTTCCTGCCGAACCTGAGGGGACACCACATCTTGGTGCGATCGGACAGCATGACGGTGGTGTCCTACATAAATCATAAAGGAGGGCTGTCACCTAGGCGCCTTTTTTTGCTAACAGAGTGCCTTCTAGAATGGGCTCAGCTCAATCTGCACTCCCTGAGAGCAGCGCACATTCCGGGCAAACTGAACCAAGGAGCGGACATGTTGTCTCGAAGCAAGGTCCTCTCAGAGGAGTGGATGCTACATCCAGAGATGGTTCAGAAAATTTGGGATATCTTTGGCAAGGCGGAAGTAGACCTCTTGCCCTGTCGCTCTGATCCCGCAGGTGATCAGACGAATCAGGGAACAAGAACACAGAGTTCTCCTGGTGGCCCCACGCTGGGAAAACCAGCATTAGCTGGCAGAGCTTACAGTAGCTCCGTGGCCCATTCCCCTGAGGCGGGATCTTCTCTCGCAGGCGAAAAGAACGATATGGCATCCCTATCCAGAACTGTGAAAAGACAGTATAAGTCATTATAATCAGTAATTATGTCCCCACTGGATGCAACAAATGCCTCGTTTATAATGGGTTTTATTTGTTTTGTCTTGTCTAGTGATGTCCGGATCATGAACAAATCTTTCTATTTAACCGGATCTTCTTAGTGAACTTAAGTTATTCGGTTTATAAACGTGCCTTACACTCCCTCTGACATGAAATAAACCAATATCCCGAGTTATTCAGTTACCCCTTACAGTACATTGACTGAACTGCTAAAAGAGAACCGATGATGTTAAGGGGCGTAACATTTCCGTCACACGCTTGAGGCATTCCGCCAATCACAATGCACTGAATAGCTGGCCAATCAGAGCACACCTTGCTTTTCAGATCGACGAGCTTTGTAAAAATTGACGCGTTTCAGAAGGCGGGGCATAGAGGAGAAACTATAATGTACATTATATGGAAAATAATGTGTTTTTTAACCTTAAACCACATAAACGTATTGCATTACACCAAATACACAAAATAATGTTCTTTTTAGCAGCATCATATGACCCCTTTAATATCTTTGAAACAATCTGTACTGTATTAAAATGCTATGATAAAGTTGACGTCATTTGACTTGATCGGAAATGTGCTGCAAAGATTAAAGTACAATTTATGTCCTACTAACGATATTGTTTTTAGATAAACAGAGATAATTTGTAGTTTACATGTATAAGTATATATATGCATATACAAGTGTTACATTTGTAATTACTATTCCCCACCTCCAGTTTACTTATGCATTTGAAGATGAAATGTCACATGTAGCGTGTTGCGTTCTGGGAAACAATATCCCATGTAGTGTTTTCAGATGTATACATAAAATTTCTGCAAATGTAGCAGGTAATCCGGGCATTCCATGCATATAGAAAATTCACATACTATTCACAGTAAACACACAGTATACTGCGATATAGTAGGAGTTGTATGCTGCCCTACAAAGGCAAAAGACCTTAAGTCGCTAAGTGTGAAAACTGAGGAGTGTAAGTCGCTAAGTGTGAAACTGACAAAAATAACTTTAAAGTTTTTTACTTGTCCAGCCCAATTAATTATAGGTAGGACACTGGAAATGTAACAATTAGATGTTTTAGTAATGAAAATTATCTACATTAAAAAATTGTGAGTTCAAACTTGATTTTTACCCCTATTTTGAAGTTAAGGGACTCTGCCTTTGCATTGTCTGCAAAACATGAGAAGTCACACCAAGGCAAAAGGCAGTTACTTCCACATTATCAATATTTGGTTGCTGATCACCATTTACAAAATAGTTATATTAACACCTGTACAAAAAAATCTTGTGATCATGGGCTCTCTCATATAGGCTATTGCATATAGTAATGTGACTATTATTATTATTTATTATTTATTTATTTATTATTTATATATTTGTTTGTTTGTTTGTTTTTGTTTTTATTTTTATTTTTTTACCGTAACAAGCAGACTCATGGGCATCGCTACAGTTTCTGGGCCCCCTGGACAGCATATTCACTCGGGACCCCCTTTTTTCAGACCAATTTTCACATCATAGTTCAGACGTGGGCCAGGCCTCGGCCCTGTTTTAGGCTTCTCCTTTTTTTATATTTTAGACATCCATCAGTTAGTGATGAAAACAAATTGGAAAGCTGGTGGAAACAACACGAGACCGTTCTACCGCGACTGCCAAGAGCGGCTCGACAGTGTTTATTGTCCAGCAGCAGCAGCATGTATGGTGCATGTTGTCAGCGCAGCTGAAGAGTTCTGTGTTTAAATGCAAACAATAGGATTAATCTTGCAACAAAGCGCTAGCAACAGTAATTACCATAAATGTGTCAGAGGGAAATATTAAGGAGATATTTTAAATATTTACTAATAAACTAGTGATTTCTGAATCGGTGTTACAAGGATGAAGTTGCCGATCCTGACTCGTCCATCTCCTCAGACACACCTTTAGAGAGAAGTGCATCTTTATGAATTATGACTGATTATAATGAAAGATTTTTTGATTTGTTTTGTTTCGTTAAGTAGTAATTTAAAGTTTTCTATAGATATATTTATCGTGTCTTTGAGGCATGTATTTGCTGAGTTTCAGTTCATTTTTGTGAAGCGCTCCTGTTCAAGACGAGATGGCAAAAAGCGCATCATGTTTGTTTTCTTTATTTTATAAAAGCACAACATTTTGTTGATATTGTGAGTGCACACAAATAACACATAATTTACAGTTATGAATGGTGTATTACTCTTATACCTTTATGAGCAAAAATGACGGTGTAGGCTATCCACTGAAAAAAACACAAGTGATCGCGCTGGCACCTCCATGTCCTGCCAAGCACACTTCAGCTTCCACCCTCATCACAAACTTTTGGCACACATTTATCTAGGTTTAACGTTTAAGACATTGTCATTGGCTTGAACTGTTTTATATCTATAAGTTAGATTTTATTTTAGGGGCGTGATGATTTGAGTTGTGATGATTTGAGCTAAATTGATCAAACACAGGCTCACTGTCTGCCGCTGGCTGCTTGGTCCTTACTTTAAGAAAAAAAAAAGAAAAGAAAAAAAAAAACATAATGAAAATCTGAGGCCCTTGCAGGTCTCTAGTGTAGTGTGGAGGCGTACCCCTTGGATCCTTGCGTTCTAGGGGTTTGGGTGAGGGTTGCGGTGGTCCCCCTTGGAAATTGCGATAACGTTCCCCTCTGTAGTAATTGCGTTCTGCGTTCCACTCATTAGAAATCGTGTTACGTGTTGCCCTCGGTAGAAATCGCTTTCCCCCCTCAGTGGGAACCCCTCCAATGTCTGGACCTAGAATCATCCTATATTGACTAGTATTAAATAGCCTAAACTAAAAGAATTACTTTTGGATTGATGTGAACACCAGCAAGCAGGAATAATGCTCAAAATGCTTGTGGATTAAACATCTCCGATGATGTTCATTTGCCATGGATTGATTTTATTGAGTTACAAGAAAAGGTAGGATATGGATTTAATTGCGAACTGTTAGTAGGCTACTGATTTTATGATTGATCATGCTAGCTACGGCATTCGAGTCCACGCGCGTGGAATTATGTGCCTGGTGAATTATGTGCATTACAAAAAGAAAAAAAAAATCTTTAAAGGTTATTCACAATTACATATTGCTGCCAAGGTATCTAGCCTTTACAGTACTTTGTTATATGGAGCTGTTTGGTAGCTCGCAATCTATCTAATTCGTCTGTCTACACCATAATTAAAATGCAACAGACTTTAATGGACAGTAAAAAATAAAGGCAGAACACCGTATAACTCCAAGCCGGCACCTTAACTTCATTTTGACGCGTGGCTAAACAAAGGGAGAACGCCATAACTCAATTTGAGCATTCCAAACAAACCGAAAGAGCTGTAACTGGTGTTCTGCCTTGGTTTCTCTGGGGTTTTTCGAAGTTAAGTTGAGGAGACGACAATATTTTTTTGGAAAAACAATGAAATTGACTCAAGATACTTTTGCACATGTACGTACTTAGTGCCACTTCTCAGGTTTCGAGGACTGATGGATACGTTGGACTGTATTGTGAACATACACGTAGAATCGTTTTGACTTGTTAAAAATGTAGCCGAGTACCACCTTGTTGTCTGTAAAGAACTTTGTCATTCAACTGTAGATCTAGCTCATCCTCAATGAGATCTGCCATCTCTACTGCTAAGACAGCAGCACACAGTTCAAGCCTTTGGATTATAGGTTCGAATAGGCGTACTAGTTTCACCTTGCCCATAATAAATTCTACTTCGAACTTGCTCATCTTTCTGAAGTGCTTTCAGATATGCCACAGCACCTGTGGCCTTAGTCAATGCATCCGAGAATACACACAATTCTGTGTGCACTGCTTCAGTTAGTGAGGTTGTTGTGTATGTATGTGGAACATGAAGCTGTTCCATTTGCTTAGTTTGTTTTCCATGAGGAATGTGACCCACTCTAACTGTTCAGAGGTAAGTTCTCTGAGAAAGGCTCTCCCCTGGATTGTGACAGGTGCCAATAGACCCAGAGGACTGAAAACACTGTTGACAGTGGAAAGGACTCCTCCGCGGTAAATGGCCTGGTAATGGTCAATGTGGAGTAGGTGAATATGTTGGTCGTGATCTCCCATAGAATACATAAACTCCGTTGTGTGGGTGAAGTTTCTCCACTCAGATCTAGGTCCTTAATTACAGGAGCAAAGTCTTTGACGGGAAAGCTTCCATGACTGTCTGAGAGCTTGAAGCAAACTTGTGTAAATGGAGGTTTGACTGAGCTAGTGATCCCTGTGTTCATTGGAGCAAATCAATTGCTTCAGCTTCAGATGGTACAGATACCAAACCATCATCAACATATAAATGTCTGAATTTGATGGTATCAGCACCATGCTCCTGTGCACCTTCTCTGATGGCTCATTGTGGCCCATTAATGGCAATGGCAGGAGATGGCCTATTGCCGAAGACGTGGACCATCATCTGATACTCAGTAATTTCCTTGTTGATGTCATTGGCCTTGTGCCACAGAAAATGGAGGAAGTTCCGATGGTCTTCACATTTGCTGAATGTCCACTAGGATTGCAACCTTCTCTTTCTGAAAGTGTAGCAGCACGCTGACAAGGGAGTTATTGAGGTCGGGGCCTCTGATGAGCTCATCATTGAAAGAGATGGAGTATCGAGCACTGGAACCAAAGACCACCCTGATCTGATTGGGTTTTTAGGAATGGTAGAACCCAAATGTATGAAGATACCAGCATTCATCCCCTTTTCTCAGTGGTGGCGCTACCTCAGCATGTCTGCTGGTAAAGATCTTTTCCATGAATGCCACATACTGTTGCTGCATCTCAGGTTTTCTCTTCAGGGTTCTTTGCAGGCATGTGAATCGATTAACAACTTGCTCCTTATTGTTTGGCAAGGGCTGGCATGGTTCTCTGAATGGTAGAGGAGCTACCCAGCTGTTAGCATAGTTACCGAAGACATGTGTCCATTAGATTTTTTTTTTTTTTTTTTTTTTTTAAATGAACGTTCCTTCATATTAGTTCAAATGTTGCACAGTACTTATTTGTTCCCAAGATTTAACTAAAAATTTAAGAAACTAGAAATTCTAGAAAAAAATAATACATTTGTGACATTTGCCATGTATGGTTACCCATACTCTGAATTGATGCTCTGCATTTAACCCTTCCAAGTGCGCAAACACAGCAGTGAGTAGGGAACACACACACACCTGGAGCACCAATTGCTATTGGCTCCAGTGCCCAGGGAGCCCAGGGAGCAATTGGGGGTTCAGTGCCTTGGGCCTTCAGCCATGGGTATTGAGGGTGGAAGAGTGATGTTCGTTCACTCGCCCCACCTACAACTCCTGCTGGCACTTAGACTCGAACCTGCGACCTTCAGGTTACAAGTCCGATTCACTAACAATTAGGCCTCAGCTGCCCCCTAATGTTCAGGCTAAACTAAAACGACTGATTAATAAAACATTTCTTGTGAGTCACATTCAAGACAATACAACCTAAGAGTTTTGTAATTTAATGAGATCTTTATTAGGCTATATATCTGTCACAATTACGTTCAGTTTAGTTAAAGGTCTTGTCTGTTATGAGCTCTCATTAGTTTCCATGGTTTCTGATTAGTTAATCCTCGTCCAGCTGTCCCTTCTTAGTTTTCTCATTTACCATGTGTGTACTTATAGTCCCTGTTTTTGTTCTAACGTTTGTCGGTTATTAGCGTATGTTATGAGTTGTACCAAGTCCGAAGTCTCAGTAAAGTCTGTTTAGAATATAAATCTTCGTCTGCTGTTCTCTTTCCGTGACGACCCGTGACAGAATAACCGACCGCATCAAAATAAACAGAAAGGATGGACTCGCCAGTATTACGTCTCCTCCTCAGACCAGAAAAGCCGAAGGTGGCTGGAGTATTTTGGGCTGGATGCTCCAGCATGGCGGCCTTTCCTCACAATCAGCGAGCCTGAGACACCAACAGGGCTCGTTCAGGAATCAGAACCAGAGCCCACAGAAGCCGAGGAGACTAAGCACGCTGATCAGTCCACCTTAAAGCCAGAAGCTGACATGAACCTTATAGATCTGTGGTCTGCAGATCCAATTCCCACCCAAGTACCCACCCTCAAACCCTTGTCTTCTTCTCCGGTCCCGTCCGGATTGTTGGAGGCTCCGGTCCCGTCCGGAGATCTTCCTCCTCCGATGACCCTATCAGATTTCCTGGTCCCATCTCCTCCACTGGTTTCAGCCAGTCCCCTGAATTCGTCGGCTCTACTGGTGTCATCCAGCTCCTCGGCTCTGCCTCTGCCGCTAGCTCCATGCAGCTCATCAGCCTCGCCTCAGGCTTCTCCTCCACCAGCTTGGGATTGCACTGAGTCCCCAGCTGCACTTCGGCCCTCCAGGCCCATGTCTCCACCTCGACCTCTCAGCCCGCCGGCTCCACTCCGGCTCTGCATTCCTTTGGCTCCACCGAGGCCCGTCTGCCCTAGGACTCCTCTGGGCTCCCTCGTACATCCGGACAAACCTCGGTCGGTCGTCGCTCAGCTTCCGCCACGGACTTCCGGCTCTCTGGCTTCGCCTCGACCCTCCACCCCTTCGGCTTTACCAGGCTCCTCCCTTCCTCTGGTTTCCCTGTCATCCTCGCTGGCTCCATCGTCACCCTGGTCAGCCGAATCCCCGGCTCCGCCCCAGGCACGCGAGCCAGCCGCTCCACCTTGGGCTTCCAGGCCTGTGATGTCGCCCTGGTCCAACGATCTCTCCACTCCGCTGGTTCCTCCAGGTACCCTGGTTCCGCCTCCGTGGATCGGCCTCTGGGTGTCACCCTGTCCTTCAGCCAAAGCTCCTCCCTGGTTCCTCCCACCGTATGCTCCACCATGGTGTTGGCCTCCTCAAAATTCTCCAGGCTCCAGTCCTTCACCAGCACCACGCCCTTCACCTAAGCCTCCACCCTCGTTTCCCTTTTTCTGTCATCTACTGTTGTGGCGTGAGGTCACGCCTTCTGAGGGGGGAGCTAGATATTGTAACTAGATATTTCAATTAATTATTAATAAACTAGTGTTTTCTGAGAAGGGCCGTGCAGGGACCTTTGGAGAGGCAGGTGCTCAATGTATAAAAGGAGCACATGGAACACAGCTTTTAATAGGACTGTGCTCCTTGCTGATGTGCTCCTTGCTGATGTGTATCGAAATGGATGCTTATGTATTGATAAAGCAGCAAATGCTGCAGTTTTGAAAAAGAAACACAGAACAGGAAAAAAAAAAAACATTTTAAGTTTAAAAGTTCATTTATTTTTTATTTGTACCTTTTAATTACTTATTTAATAATATTTAATTTTAATAAAATGTAAATTCATCCCCTGCACTTGATTTGGGCAGGTGTGTTCAGGTAGAGGTTTCTAGATTTAAATCTTCATTTAAATTCAAAGAGACAGTATTGATAGTCTTTGCATGACCTGACGTATTATTCGTATCCAAAATGAGAAGATGTGAATATCAGGAGCGCTAAACACTCTCATGCAGTGCATGTTTCATACATACACAAAGCCAGAGGGTGCTCTCGCACAGAAAGTCCAAAACAGACTCATAGAAGTAATGACTTATGATGTGCAGGAAATCCCTAATATGGACAAAAGCATACGGCTATCGCTGTAGCTGAGCTGAATAAAAAGCAGAAACATTTTTACTGATGAAACATGAAGACCATAAAAAAAAAAAAAAACGATAGCGAAAATATATGGTTTATGTGTGTTTTTTTTTTCTTTTAAAGTTATCTGCAGGTAATAAATTAATAAACTATATGAATAATGCGGTACCGACTGACATATCATTTAGAAACAATAATATATTTCCTGCCTTATTCAGTGATAAAAAAAAGGTGTTTGTAGTAGCCTTTATAAACCAATCATACAATTGTCACTAGGAAAATATTGAACAAAAATATTATAGCCCCTTGCTGCAGCTAACGTTACTTCCACAAGTTACACACAGCAATATAAACAACAGCTGTGCATGCTCTCTTCACGTCTTTCTTGTAAAATAATAACAATTTAATAAATAAACAAGCACACTGCTCCACTGAGAACTCCACTTACCGGCAGCCGCAGACGTTAAGGAAAGTATCTGGTAGTTCGCTAAATTACTAAAGGTGTCTGAATGTGAGGGATCGTCCCAGATGAGATCATCAGGTGAAAGGTCTCCAGATCATATTATTTACGGCATAATTATTATTAATTAATTTTACTAATAGTTAGATTGGGCAGGCTGTCACAAAAGGGCGCTTTGTTTAAAAATAAATAACAATAATTGCCTTGGCAAAAGGGCACTTTGGGCATCGGGGAGAAAGGGGCAGGTGCTGAAGCACCCACGGCACCATCAGCTGCTCAAAAAAAAAAATCATTCTATATTAATATTAACATATGCACATGAAGTTAGGGCAGGCGTGGATGTCCATCATGTGTGTATATATATATATATATATATATATATATATATATATATATATATATATATATATATATATATATATATAAAAGCACACATGATGGACATCCACGCCTGCCCTAACTTCATGTTTGCAGCTGACTGCAAATTATCATAATGGACAACTATGCCCAGAAAAAAGACATCAGCAGCAATTTTAAAAAAGCCCAAGATGAAACCCATGCATCCCTTTCAGGTAGTTACGTTCATAATCCTGTGAAACTTTTTTGGCTGTTAACATTAGTAAAGTTTATTAACTTTAATTCATGTTTTAATTATCATATAATGAGCTCATTGACGACTGTGTCTCCAGAAAAAGCAGAAGTGTGCCTTTGTAAATTTTGAAATTTGGAATGCTCCAGCAGATCAGTGTTTCGGAGTGTGTATTTACACTAAGTGCAATAGCCTGCCTTGTTGGCAGAAGCTATTTACACTAACTCCCCCCACCTACATGTGATTGGGCTAGTCAACACAACAAAAGACTTTCTGCAAGCTACAGCTCCAGTGGCGTAGATGGTAAAGCGTGTGCCGTGGAGGTTTTTGATGGGGATCGACCCGAGATCTGCCTTTTGCCAAAAAAAAATTTCCCTTTTCAAATCTCATATCGCATCGGAAAGGCACTTTTTTTTTTTTTAATAAAAATTAAGGAAATAATTAGTGGTGGGCCGTTATCGGCGTTAACGTGCTGCGTTAACGTGAGACTCTTATCGGGCGATAAAAAAAATATCACCGTTAATCTATTCTCAAAGTTGGGTTCGGAGGTGGGTCTATACTACGCAAGCTATGATGACTTTCACCGTGATAGTTTAGCGCGGATGTATACCTAGATGACTTGCACCGTAGGGGGCGAGAACGAGCCTTCGAACCTGTGTGTATGCCTACTGTGAAATTACCAAGCTTCCCAAAAAAAACCTCGACAAGACTCACGCCTGTTTCACACATACTCCGTCTGCAGTGCGTATGCAGCGAGCGGCAACCTCGCGCTCTCTCTCGTGAAGCCAATAAGGAAGTGACTAAAACTGTAATTCATCGACTGGCCGCTTGAGGCTGGCTGCAAAAGGGAGTCAGTTCCATAGACTCCCCATGTTAAAATGCCCAACTTTACAGCAGAAAAAAACATGTTTACAGCCTGGTTCAAAAAATTATTTTTGTCTATATAGCTAATTTTGCCCTTCGTGACAACTGTGAGGGGGGTGAATGTTTTTATAACTCATCCGTTTTAAATTTTATCAAGCCTTAAAGTTCTGCATAATTAAGGGCGTGGCCACTTGAGTGACAGCTGGATTGCCGCTGCTGACAATGCCGTCGCGCTAGGTGGGGCGTGGCTTCAGCAACCAGCTCCCGCCTTTTTGCCCATTTTCGATTATCCGGAGAGAGTTGCGCGGTGACGCGCTGCCAAGATGGCGACGGCCCGCACTGCACACTTTGAGCTTCAAAACCGCTATTGAGGAGTCTATGGGTGACGTCACGGACACTACGTACAAATATTCCTACTTAAGACACAATGCAGTCCGTGTGTGTGGTGCACAAACACAACGTACTCACTCACATTACCCCACAGAACTCCTCTGAACCCCCCTACTGATCCGCGGCTGTTTAGTCCACAAACACAACATTTGTTCATTATTCTATATTTCAAACCGTTAAAAAAAAAGAAATAAGAAATACTCTTATCACAGAACAGTAACAATCTTTCATAATCATAGACATTAGTTTAAACTTAATAAATATAAACAACATATTATTCATGCATTTGACTTATAGGTTTTATAATAAGCTGCTCAAGCAAACGGCAAAACATTTAAACACAACAATTAGCCTACTTTTCTTGTTGGGATATCGCAAATATTTAAAATTAAAGCACCACTGACAGAAACAGTCGACTCTCGTCCCTTTTGCATTTAAATCTTAATTACAAGCAATCGCACGGTTCTTAATGAACTTTGTTTTTCTGCTTCCATAAAAGTGCATAGTCCTATATCTTGTTGCCTCGTTTATCTAAAGGTGCTCTTTTTCTTGTTTTAAACCTAGCCAAAAACCCATGTGTTGCGTGTATAACACAGAAGACTTTAATTAGTATTCATTTATTGTGAAATTACTGCATTTCCGTGTCAATCCATGTAAATTTTTACCGCGAACAATGTGTATGGAGTCAATATAATATCACATATATATACGCAAAAAAATAAAGTGTGCACATCGAGAGAAATAAACAGCAGATGTGCATGGTAACAACTTCTTTAACTTGAGCAAACGCTGCTTATGAACATATACATTTGCTAATAAAATGAAAACATGCATGTTTTAATGCTAGTGAATATAAAGGAAGCGATCCACTCGCATGCATCTGCTCATCATGACAGTACCTGGATCAGTGAGCTGCGTCTCGGGCCGATGACGTCACTTCCAGGGAGGCATGTTGTACACGCCCCTGCCCCTTGACTCCAACCCAACGTCAAAACAGCGCCACAAAGCGAGACGCGCAGAAAAATGAAGCGCACAGGAAAAAACTGCAGCGCAAGCTCAAACTAGACCGACACGCAAAATAAAACAAGTGTTGCAAATAAAATAATAGATATGACCATGGAAAATATGTATTGCAAAATCATTTCTTTTGCGCGGTATCATTTATGTTTTGCAATTCTTTATTTTTGTTTGCAAAAAGCAAAATTATTTTCCTCAATACTTCAATTTTCGTTTGCAAAACTTTATTTTCTTTTGCAAAACTTTATTTTTTTGCATATATATATGAAATTACTTTGACTCCATAAATGTGCTGTCATTTTAATTCAGCGCATGCAGCACAGCCAAAATAGACTCGGTACGTAAATGATCGCTGCACTGCTGCAGACGCACCGCTCCTGGAACATGGGAGCGTAAAAAAAAAAAAAATGCAACGCATACGCACTGCAGACGGAGAATGTGTGAAACAGACGTAAGGTTGTTTGCAACTTGTGCAATGCGGAATTAGTTTACTGTAGGAGTTCTTCCAGTCTCAAGTACCACCTAAACGCAAAGCATCCCTTAGCTAATGCGGAAGATGCTGGCCAAGCAATGTAGCTCAGGGGAAGAGTCATCGTCAAACTACTATGTTTGAGTGCAGCACAGCTCTATCTGTATTAACAAGAACATCTTATTGAACAGAATTTAAATGAGCCATTTTAATCTAGATTAATCTAGATTAATTCCAAGATTACAGTGAGATTAATCTAGATTAATAAAATTAATCTATGCCCACCACTAGAAATAATAGAATAGTTTAAAATTAAGTATCTGGAAGGGTTAGGGTGTGTGTATGGAGGGCTATATTGTCCCAATAAGGTGGCATCCATTTTTTAATTTGAATTAAAATTATAATTTACACTCAATACGTTATTGCATACTGTTTTATTAATTTTTAAATTAATAATTAATTTATTAATTTACTACAATATTGAGATGCAGATAATAGACACTATTTGAAATAAGTAGTATAAATAGCATTTTATCATAGTGTAAATGGAATCTATAGCTAGCCTATTTGCATTTGGTGTAAATAGCATATCACTAAGAAAATACTATTGGTAAGAAAATATGCTATTTGCACTTATTACAATTTATTTATTTATTTACTTTTATGTTTTATTAAAGTACTATTTTGACCCCTATAGTAGTTGTTTTTTTATATATAAATTATTATTTCAAAAATATTTGGGGGAGGGGCACAACATTATAATTCTGCTTAGGGCACACAGTTGGAAAAGGGTTCTGTACTTCTGGGCCGTTCTTCTGGGCGACACGGGTTCAAATTCAGGGCAAATCTGCTTTTTTCGTGATGTGTGTGTGTGTGTGTATTCTGCAGTTCTAAAACATTGATTTAATGTTATACACAGTAATTTTTTGCGGTGCATGACGGCGTTACTATTATGAAGTGAAATTAATGACTAGCCATATTCTCTTGCTTAGCGGACACAAAGACTAGCAAAGCTAATTCGTAGTTGAGTTTGTGTTCAGCAGGATCAATGGCACGGATAAACTGTAATTATTATTAGAACTTTTTTTTGTTTATTAATGCAGAAATGTGTGTGTATTCTGCAGTTGAAAAAACACTGCTTAATGTTATAACAATTATTTTTGTTTTATATAGAACATGTCCATTTTACATTAAGTGTTAACACTGAAATTTCAGTGTGACTGAATTTTCATTTTTGTAAATCCAGTTGGAGGGGGTTGGGGTTTGGGAGAGTTGTACAGTGGCCGAGAGAGCTCAAAGCACTACAAATACAAAAAAAAAAAAAAAGCACCTGCAAATTAAGAAAATAACTACATCAATTTGACAACACACACGCTGCAAATGCTCACAACACAACCAAAAAGAAACACACTGCAATACTCACAACACAAGTTCAATGTTTTAGTGTTTTGGGAGTGGGAGTTACCAATATAAAACAGACGTAAGGTTGTTTGCAACTTGTGCAATGCGGAATTAGTTTACTGTAGGAGTTCTTCCAGTCTCAAGTACCACCTAAACGCAAAGCATCCCTTAGCTAATGCGGAAGATGCAAGAGTGGGAGTTACCAATATAAAATCTCACCTAGGGCACCAAAAATAGTCTGGTCCAGCCCTGCATTGATATCTTTATGCAAGCTTATGGAATACATGGCCATGCTTAGATTGGTTGATAGAGAACAAGAGTCCTTTTTTCTCCATAGGTCTTAATCAGGATAGGTGTCACTTTGAATTTAACACGTTCCTAGATTGTCTAATTTTCACAACCTACAACTTTAAAAACTCTTTCATGGACTTTTTTTCTACTGAAAGTTTTTCACAGTAAGATGTTTGGCAGCTGAACATTTGGTATGTTGCTAAACAACAGAAGAATAATTCAAACACTGTATTTGTATCCCTCACAGCCTTATTTTCTGTATTCTCATTTACTGCAAGAAAAGTATATATGTAACCCTGGACCACAAAACCAGTCTTAAGTCACTGGGGTATATTTTTAGCAATAGCAAAAAAAAAAAAAAAAAAAAAAAACATTGTTTGGGTCAAAATTATCTATTTTTCTTTTATGCCAGAAATGATTAAGATATTAAGTAAAGGTCATGTTCCATGAAGATATTTTGTAAATTATCTACCATAAATATATTAAAACTTTCATTTTTGATTAGTAATATGCATTGCTAAGAACTTCATTTGGTGATTTTCTCAGTATTTAGATTTTTTTCTTTTTTTTTTTTTTTTTTGCACCCTCAGATTCCAGATTTTCAAATAGTTGTATCTCTGCCAAATATTGTCCTATCTTTACAAAACATACATCAACGGAAAGCTTATTTATTCAGCTTCCAGATGACTTATTAATCTCAATTTCGAAAAATTGACACTTAAAGGATTAGTTCACTTTTATATTAAAATTTCCTGATAATTTACCCACCCCCATGTCATCCAAGATGTTTATGTACTTCTTTCTTCAGTCGTTTCACTAGATAAGACCCTTATTAATCATCTGGTATCGGTTATAATCATTTGAAGCTGCACTGAAACTGTAATTTTGACCTTCAACCATTTGGAGTCCATGACGTCTACTACATGCTGGAATGTTTTCATCAAAAACCTTAATTTCTTTTCGACTGAAGAAAGAAATACATAATCCTCTTGGATGACATGGGGGTGAGTAAATTATCAGGAAATTTTAATCTGAAAGTGAACTTATCCTTTAAGAGGGTTTTGTGGCCCAGGGTCACATATGAAATCAATGGTAATGCAATTGTATGCAATATCAGTGGTTAACAGACATTCTTTTCCTTTTATTTTTTTCTAAACAGGACACTATTAATACTGCAGTGTTTGAAGAATCCCAGATGGGCAACCTGTCAAAGATGTTTCAACGGCCTGTTTTAATGTATACATTCACTTAAAAAAAAAATGGACACATTGCAATAGTGAGAAAAGTCAGGACACAATCCAATAGTGAGAACTTTACATCTATTTCATCTTTTTCATTTAGATAATTCTGTTCCTGGATCCCAATTGGCTTACCCTGTGTCCATGCTGTCTTAAAACTGACTGCTGTGATGCAAAACACCTGTTCAGCATATTACTGGCTAAAAAGCATAGGGCCTGTTTACACCTGGTCACTTCATGCATTTTCTCTGATCAGTTATCTATCTGATTTGTTAAAACGTTTCCATTTACACTTGGCCACGTGTTTTCACAGAATGGATATAAATACTAGGGCTGCACAATTAATCAAAATTAAATCGCAAAGGCAATCAATCGCGATTAGGCAGAAGCTGCGATTGTAATGCGTATCTTTCTGTGAAGCACGATTCTGTGATCAGCAGTAAATATCCAACCAAAAGCCAGAGGGCGCTCTCTCGCTGAAAATCCAAATATGCCCCGAAGAAGAAATCCAGGAAATGCCTATCGCTGGCTGCAGCTGATTAAACCAGGGGGGCAGGGTTTCATATTTTATTGAAGCATCCCTGGGCGCCGCCATTGGCTAGCGGACCCCCACCTGCTGTTAGCATTCCATTGACTCCCATTCATTTTGGCATCACTTTGACAGCGAATACACTTTACATCTGAGGCGTTTAAAGACTCCATTTGTCCATTCATTATTTCTAAAGAAACACAAAAATGTATAAAAGGCCTCATTACCTTGTATCTTACGTTATGGCCCCGTAGAAAGCAGCATTTTTTGTAAAAATAGGCTAACGATTGCGTCATAACCTGCGACTCTCTGTCTAGAAATTACCATATGGACAGGAGGAGAAGCTAGCAGGCAATCTTTTACTGTCTATGAGGCTATCGGGGGGACGTGGAGGCATGAATTCAAGGGAGAAGCCAATAGAAAGTCCATAAAAGCAACGGGACAAAATTATTCAACAACGTCTGCAAGATTTGGTGGGTGATTCAGATTTCTCTTGGCACAGTGATTAGAAGACTTACAATTGTCAGACAGGTTGCTCACGTGACAAGATACAAGGTAATGGGGCCTTTTATACATTTTCGTGTTTCTTTAGAAATAATGAATGGACAAATGGAGTCTTTAAACGCCTCAGATGTAAAGTTATTTGCTGTCAAAGTGACGCCAAAATGAATGGGAGTTAATGGAATGCTAACAGCAGGTGGGGGTCCACTAGCCAATGTCGGGGCCTGGGGATGCTTCAATAAAATATGAAACCCTGCCCCCCTGGAATGAACAGAAGATTTAACTGCGTTCATTGATTCAGCGTGACTAATAAACACACGACTACGGCAATATATTGTTTATCTGAGTTCTTCTTATTATAATTTTCATCATAATAAAGTATATCTATAATGGAATTCTAATCGACATAGCTATAATCACTGCTTAGAATACAAAGGAATGTTGTGTGCCTTAATTATTCTGTTTAAGAAGCCACATCATCTCACAGAAGGATTTATTTCAAACACTCGACTGACGTTATGAAGTGAGTTTGGAGTAAAAAGCGTAATAAAATCCGCTACATCCAAAAGCTCTCAGATGGAGCAGCATTACTACTACACAGAGCCGTAGTTCACTGAGAAGATATGCAAACAGCTGTCATTATCGCGAACGATTTCGTCGATTACATATTCCTACAATTATATCGTATGCGATTATGAACGCGATTTTTCATAGCTTGTCAGAGAACTACAGCTCTGTGTAGTAAATTCTGCTTCACCTGAAAGCAGGTGATGGTGATTTAGCTACTGCTAATCACAGAACCGGCTTTACTGACAAAATGCGGATGACAATTGCGATTAAATTTGTCCGATTAATCGTGCAGCCCTAATAAATATGGTCAAATTTCAACAGAGTTCACATTAACGAAAACAACAGATAAGCCCCAGACAGCAAGCAGTTTCGGCCCAGATCCGGCCCACATCTGGCCCGCATGGATTTCACGCGGCCCAGATGTGGGCCGGATCTGGGCCAACACTATATTGCTGTCTGGGGCAGAGGTTTCAAGTAACGGAGTTACCTGTTACCTTACTTAAGTAGAAATTTTTGGGTATCTGTACTTTACTGGAGTAATTATTTTTTAGCCGACTTTTTACCTCTACTCCTTACATTATCATGCAATTATCTGTACTTACTTCTCCTTACATTTTAAAAATAGCCTTTTTACTCCTATTTCATTTCGGCTTGTTTTCATTCTGGCTTGTCATCGTTCAAAAAAAAAAAAAAAAAAAAAAAAAAAACTTATCCAGATAAATTGCACCATCTGTATAGAGTGAATTTGATTGTGGTTGGATGAGAAGTATAAACATATTCCGACACCCTATTGGTTTGTATGCGATCCATCGCACCTGCACGTGACGCAAATCACGTCACACTCCAGCAAGGACATAGCCAGTGTTGGGTTCGTTACTCAAAAAAGATTATTTCTTAAAAGTTATTATTTCTCCACTACTGGCTCATTTATCAAACAGGTGCTTTCTCTTCATCCTCTGCAAATTAAGCTACAGTAGGTAGTTCGGTAGAGAGACATTTGAATAAATTAGCGTTTACGATTGACAATGTTGTGATAAGTAGGCTATACTAACTTTGTAACTCATTACCCCCAACACTGGACATAGCTGAGGTATGTAGCCAAGTACGAAGATGTCCGTGGCAGAGACTCAAGAAGAGAACTCGAGCGAAATGTCCCAACCAAGCACCAGCGTGGAGGTTGGTAGCCGTACCTGGAAGATTTTTTCAAAATGTTTGGATGCAAAAACAACTCCTTTCGGATGCACTGCAAGCTGCGCACCCAAGTACCATGAGCTAATGGCTTTCAAAAACTCACTGTCTAATTTGAAAAAGCATATTAAGGTAAGCTGAAATTTTGTTATTATCGGTAGATTAATGGCAAATTTGGAATTCGACTTTAGCCAAATGTTATCTGAGCTTATATTAATGCTGTATGTAATATTTGGAAGTTAATTGTGCAAAGCTATATTTTTTGTTATTATCGGTCGATTATTGACAATATTGTAGTGACCTAGTAACATAATAACAATGGTAAATTTGCAATATGCTATGGCTAGGTACATGCCAAGACATGCCAGACAAGACATACTATATGCAATATTTGTAAGTTAATTATGCAAAGCTATAGTCTACAGTTGGTTGATAAAGCATGTACTAAGGATAGTCATGATCCTGTCTGTGTACCCTATGGGTCCTTGTAAAGACTTAATAGGCCCAACTACCAACTATCAGCCAAATGCTGTTTAAAATTAATTCAATGCTACTTTTCAGTCTTGCCAGCAGCTGGTTGTGGTCCTAAAACAGCTTTAAGTGGCAATATTCTGGTCTGCTCAACATAATTGCATAGACCATTTAAACTGCTCCCTAACTTGTAATCTGACCTACATTCATGAACTTCAAGCATACATTAATACAGCAGAAGTCCTAGATAGTCTGAGCTTGTGGTTTGAGAGAAATGATATGAATCTCAATCTGTGCCTGTGCATTCATTTTCTCCACAGAAGAAACACCCCACTCGTCTAGAGAGGTACACGAAACTTACTTCAGCAGCCCTCAGAAGGAAGTCATCCACTGAAGGTTCTTTGGCCCACCCTCCAAAAAAACCAAGCTGTGGGAGACTTGAAGAGTGTCCCAGGCAAGTGTGGATAAAGTAGTCCTCCAATTCATCGTCCAAGGCTTGCACCCACCACACCTTGTTCAGCAACAGGGTTTCATTGATCTTGTGCCACATCTCCAGCCAAATACAAATGTCATGACACGCAATACTGTTGTAAACAAAGTCACAAAGGACTCTGAAAGCTGTCCTTAGCAAAAAAAAACTGAAAGCTGCCCTTAGTGAAAATGAGTTCACAGCAACAGCAACAGACTGCTGGACGGCACACCGTCGCTCTTTCATTGGTGTCACTGCACACTGGTTTAACCCCCAGACCATGCAGAGATCCTATGCTGCCCTGGCATGCAAGCAACTTAAAGGGTCCCATACCTTTTCTGCCCTGGCTGCTGCCCTAAATGATATTCACACAGAATTCAATATCAGAGAAAAGATAATTCGCACTACAATTGACAATGGATTAAACTTCCTAAAAGTCTTCAGAGTTTATGGGGAGACTGATGAGAACAACAATCCTGAACCTGTAGGAGAGGGTAATGGAGAAGAGGATGATGGTGGCCAAAATGATGATTACGATGAAGAAGAGGAAAGCGTTGAGGGTGTTGAATTTGTTGATGACGGAGCCCTGTTGGACGAAGATGACTACTTGGAATACCGGCTACCCAAGCACCATCACTGCGCCTGCCACCATCAAAAGCAGAGGTCAACCCATTGTACAAGCGCGTGTCAAGGTCCACATTAACCATAGATTAAGTCATAGTTTTATACTTTGAATAATGTAGAACACATGCATGCACTATGCCAATATACAGTCCCCATATTTACTATAGATGTGATTTGTAGCAACACAACTACATTTCAAAAAGTCTCAGATGACAACATTTTTTCCTTTTTAATTATCAGTTCCTCCAGTTGAAGGTGCTTCATCAAGTAGGCTAAATGTTCCATGTTGAGTTTCTTTTCCTCTTTGTACAGGTTTACTCCTGTCGAACTTGCTTTTCTTGCAGAACATGTGAAGATAATGAGCCCAGTTGCAAATGCACTGGATGTTCTTCAGGGAGAAACCAGTGTGCAGATGGGATGATTGATCCCCACCTTAACTCTACTAAGGACCAAACTCCAGCACCTTCACATCTCCTCCAAGTTCTGTGAACCTTTGATTGCTGCACTTTTTTCAGGCCTTGAAAACGCTTTGGCGAGATGCTTGCAGATCCAGAGCTGATAGCTGCAGCCATTCTAGTTTCCAAATGTAAGACCTGCTGGACAAGTGACGAAAATATCCTCAAACTTGTTAAGTGTCTCACTTCTCAACTTCCCCTTAATACGTGTAATTTCTATGGAGACAGTGAAATGAGTTTGAAATGACATTTAATGACACAAACACACACACATACACTATCCAATACACAATTACAATACTATCATATGGTCTAAATTGTCCTGATTTTTGTTTTTTATTCCACAGGCTTTGACTATATCTTTTCCTCCTTGATGACCCAGCAGTTGGATGCATACCTGGGGTGCCCAGGAGACAGCTGTGTGCCAGCTATCACTTAAGCTTAATATGGCACTCCCTGCCTCAGCAGCCTGTGAAAGACTGTTTAGTGTTGCACAGCTGATCTTCAGGCCAAGAAGAGCATGTATTGGCTCAAAGAACTTTGAGAACCAGCTGCTTTTGCGGCTGAACAAAGCCTGTCGGTAACTCTGTTGCATGTTCAGTGCTTAACTGATGTAGATTACCCTGTTATTGTACATACAGGATTGAGTCCAAAGTGTTTGCTACATCTTCTAGTTAAATGTGACATTGTTGCCATTAGCTATAGAATTGAGCATAGTACATACCAGGAAGGTATCAGGATTATGAGTTATTTTAATTTTTTGATTAATCACTTGGATTAATCATTCATTTTGACAGCACTAATGTTTATTGTATATAGACAACCATACAAGGGTAATTGTTACTAAGCCTGCCCTGGGTACACAAACGTTGTTGTCTGTTGCCCTCACAGATTCCTGCAGCTAAGCTTGGATGTACATTTGCATTCCAATAAAGGTTATTGAAGACATGCCTCTGAAGTTTGACTTTTTGCACCATTACATACTTACATACATACTTATAGGCAACTAGTCATCCTATCTTCCACTCCATGAAACACGTTAATGCTCAGTAGTACACATATATGGTTCTTAAAAGTTTTTGCATTGTACTAAAATGTGTTTATTTTCAATGGACATATATGCAGCTAATTTCAAGATCAAAGACCGCAACAGGAGACAGCGCAACATTAGCACTAGAAAAACATATGTAAACCACATATGTAAATTTTACTCCTCCCAAAATGTTAAAATAAAAAACATATGAAAGCATGTTATAGGATATATGATAGGTTATAGTAAGATATGACAGTGCTAATGCAAAATGCATCACCGCAGTTCTTTTAAGGCGGAGATGATTAAGACTTTTGATTAGTCTGTTTTTGGCAAGGAGGCGTCCCGACTGTTAGCGCGTTTTCAACAGGGCAGACGTTCGGTGGCTGATTACTCAGTGCAGTTCCGCACCCTGGCCGCTACTTGTGGATGGAACACAGAGGCCCTTATCGCTCGTTTTTTAGAGGGTCTCAATGACTCAGTCAAAGATGAACTATATGCCCGCGAGGTTCCTAAATGGTTGGATGACGTAATCAGTCTGTCCCTCCGCATAGACGCCAGGAGAGAGCTACGCCGTCGAGTTCGAGCAGACTCCGAGCCAGTGACATGCGCCTCTCCATCCCTGAGTGCCAAGGAGTGTGATTCCATGCAGGTGGATCGCTTGCGCCTCACGCCCAAGGAGAAACAGCGCCGCCTGTTGGAGGGCCTTTGCCTGTATTGCGCCGGCTCAAGGACACCAAGCTCACTCCTGTCCTGCTAAAGCTGCTCGTTCACCACAGAGAGTTAATTTGAGTGATACTGCCGTTTCCTCCACTTAGTAATTTAGTTTTGTCATGGAGTCAATATTGCCACACACATTGCCTTCTGTCTGCTCTCTCCCCGGTCTCTGTTTCTGTTTCCCTACAGGAGGAGGAGGCGGACCTTTCTCGAGTTCCTGCTTGTTACCATGACCTGCGGGCGGTCTTCAGCAGGTCCCGGGCTGTATCTCTTCCTCCCCAACCAACCGTATGATTGTGCCATCGATCTCCTCCCTGGTGCTTCTCCGTCTCGCGGACGGCTGTACTCTCTCTCCGCACCCGAGCGCGAAGCGATGGAGAAATATTTAAGTGATTCTCTGGCAGCCGGTATTATTCGTCCCTCTTCTCTGGCCGGAGTGGAGTTCTTTTTCGTGAAGAAGAAGGATGGCTCTCTTGCAGGGGGCCGAGTTCTTCACGAAATTGGATCTTCGCAATGCTTACCATCTAGTGCCGATCGGGGAGGGGGACGAATGGAAGACCGTGTTTAACACGCCTCGTGGGCACTCTGAATGTCGGGTTCTTCCCTTCGGCTTATCCAACGCCCCAGCTGTCTTTCAAGCACTTGTCAACGACGTGCTGAGGGACATGATCGACAGATTAGTTTTCGTTTATTTGGATGACATCTTAATTTTCTCTTTTTCTTTTCAGGATCATGTCCAGCACGTCCGACGGCGGAGAAGTGCAAGTTCCACGTTCAGTCAGTTTAGTTCTTGGGACACATCATCTCAGTGGGGGGGATTCGCATGGACCCTGCAAAGGTGAGGGCCGTCTCCGAATGGCCGGCACCCGATTCCCGTAAGGTGTTAAAGCGGTTCCTGGGTTTTGCCAATTTTTATAGGCAATTCATCAGGAACTTCAGGCAGGTGGCGGTAACCTCCACCAAAGTCAACTTCTGTTGGTCAGCGGACGCCCAGGCGGCGTTCAATAAATTAAAACGTAGATTCACCTCAGCCCCAATCCTGGTGACTCCTGATCCTTCCCGGCAGTTTGTGGTGGAGGTGGATGCGTCAGAGGTCGGTGCCGTGCTCTCCCAGGTATCCTCCCTAGATAACAAACTGCATCCTTGTGCTTTTTTTTCAGACTGTTTGTCTCCCGCAGAACGAAACTACGACATCGGTGATCGCGTGTTGTTGGCGGTTCGACTGGCTTTGGGGGAGTGGCATCACTGTATGGAGGGAGCGACCGTTCCATTTCTGGTGTGGACTGACCACAAAAACCTGGAGTACATTCGGTCTGCACGCCGGCTTAACGCCAGACAGGCTCGGTGGGCGCTCTTCTTTGGGCGCTTCGACTTAACCCTCTCTTACCGACCAGGGTCCAAGAACATTAAACCCGACGCGCTGTCGCGTCTTTTCACTTCTCCAGGCGATCCGCCCCCCGACACTATGATACCTCCGGGGTGCGTGCTGGGGGCGCTTACCTGGGGAATCGAGAAGCTCGTCAGACGAGCGCAGGAGGGAGTTGAGGTGCCCGTGGGGTGTCCCACGGGTCTACTCTTCGTGCCCGAGTCAGTTCGCTTCGCTGTTCTCCAGTAGGGTCACTCCTCCAAAATCATGTGCCATCCAGGAGTGAGGAGGTCGCTGGCTGCCATCCGCCAGCAGTTTTGGTGGCCTGCCATGGCGGAGGACGTACGCCGCTTCGTGGGGGCGTGTCCGGTCTGCGCTCAAAATAAATCTTCTAATTCTCCTCCCGCTTTCCAAATAATTCCACTTCCCACCCCATCCCGCCCCTGGTCCCATATTGCCCTGGATTTCGTGGTTGGACTCCCTCCATCCAGTGGCAATACTGTGATTCTCACAGTAGTGGACTGCTTTTCCAAAGCGGTCCACTTCGTTCCCCTTCCTAAACTCCCCTCGGCTAAAGAAACGGCCCGGGTGGTCATTGATCACGTCTTCCGGATTCACGGCCTTCCGGAGGACGTGGTTTCTGACAGGGGGCCCCAGTTCATTTCGCATTCTTGGAGGGAGTTCTGTCGACAGATTGGGGCCTCCGCGAGTCTGTCGTCAGGCTTTCATCCACAGACCAACGGCCAGACCGAGCGTGCCAACCAGGATCTCGGTCGGATGCTTCACTGCCTGGCATCCCATAACCCCTCCTCCTGGAGTGATCAACTCACGTGGGCAGAATATGCTCACAACTCTTTACTGGTGTCGTCTACAGGTATGTCCACGTTCATGTGTAGTCTGGGTTATCAGCCTCCTCTGTTTTCTTCCCAGGGCTCCGAGGCAGCTGTCCCTTCAGTTCAGGCTTTTGTTCAGCGCTGTCGCTGCACCTGGAGGAAGGCCAGGGAGGCGCTTATCCGAGCTAGGGGACGCGTTAAGACTGCCGCAGACCGCCACCGTAGGTTGACGCCTCAGTATGTCTGCGGACAACGCGTATGGCTCTCCACCAAGGATTTGCCACTGAGGGTCCCATCGCGAAAGTTGGCACCTAAGTTCGTTGGACCATACCGTATTTCTAAGGTCGTCAACCCGGTGACGGTCTGTCTCCGGTTGCCCAATTCTCTTCGGCGTGTGCACCCTGTCTTCCATGTGTCCAAAGTTAAACCTGTCTTGCGTTCTCCCCATTTCCCTACTGTGTCTTCCCCTGTCGCTCCCCCCACTCCTGTTATGGTTGACGGTTCTCCTGCGTATAGGGTTAGGAGAATATTAGACTCCAGACGTCATGGGCGGGGACATCAGCACCTAGTGGACTCGGAGGGTTACGGTCCGGAGGAGAGATGTTGGGTCCCAGCTCGGGACGTCCTGGACCGCTCGCTCATCGACCAGTTTCACCCTTCTTCCTCGGGGGCGCCGGGAGGCGCTCCTGGGGGAGGGGGTACTGTCAGGACTCGGGTATGATCTGTCCTTTTTTTCTTCCTTTTTTTACTTTTTTTTTTTCGTTACTGCTCATTTTTCTACCCTTGTATTCGTTTTGTTTCCATTTTTTCTCTCTCTTTGATTTTTAATCTCTTTTCTCTTGTTTTCCTTCCCTTCACTCTAGTGCCAGCTGATCTCGCTCAGCAATCTAGGCTGCGGCTTGTCTGACGCACCTGTTTCCTCTATCTCGTTACTCACCCTATTTATTCTGCTGGATTTCACTCCTCCTTGTCAGTGTGTTCTGTGATGTTTGGGCGTTCTGGCTTCGGTTTTTTCCTGTTTCTCCTTTCTGGTCAGTACGCTCGATGGTTGTCTGCCCGGTTGGTGTAACGTGTGCTCTGGACTGCTCTTCTGGTTCTCGACCTGGACTGTTATTGACCTTGTTGCTGCCCACCGTTCTCAGCCCTGTCTGCACCTCGCCTGACCTCCCTGTCTGCTCGACCACTCTCCTGCCTACCGTTTTGGATTTGTTGCCCCTCCTCTCCTGGCGCTCACGGAGGCTGAGCACATTACCTGCCCGCTGTGTAGTTGGAAGTTAAGACTGAGCCTTTTTTTTCCTGAGTTGGGTTTTTGTTTTTTGGATGTTAGGCCTTTGCCTTCCTTCTGTTAATAAAGTTTCCATTTTCAGCCTCATCCGCTCTTGCGTCCTTATCTTTCCTGACAGATAGAGCTTCTAAGCACAAGAGGCTTCATTTAGTGCTTCTGTGAACAGTACACTATGTTAGTGCAACTAAGCAGATGAAGACAATGCAAGCCCACATAAGCTGAAAACGTTCTTCCTCTGTAAGATAAAGTTGGTTTATGCAATGTTAAGACTAAATGTTGCCCACTTCAAAGATGTTTCTAAAAAATGAAATGAAATGTTATTTGCAATGCAGAAAGACAGATTTTAATGTGTTAGGAGTTTTATGCTCATGGAGTAATGTTAGAGCTTCTAAGCACAGGAGGCTTCGTTTAGTGCTTCTGTGAACAGTAGCACTATGTTAGTAGAACTAAGCAGATGAAGAGAATTCAAGCCCACATATGCTGAAAACCTTCGTTCTCTGTAAGAGAAAGTTGGTTTATGCAAGGTTAAGACTAAAGATTGCCCACTTCAAAGATGTTTCTGAAACATTAAATTAAATATTATTTGCAATGCAGAAAGACAGATTTTAATGTTTTAGGACTTTTATGCTCATGAAGTAATGTTAGAGTAATGTTTAACTAAATTGATGACTTTAATCGATTAAGTTTTTTCGGAAACAGCCATATTTACGAAAAGGTGCTTAACCTAGAGAAAAATAAAACTATGAATTAAATTAGTGTTTAATTTTTAGTAATGACCATTTTTGTTGTCATAAAAACCTTCTTCTTTACAATACAAAATAACAAATGTCAATAGTAAATATTACGAAAACAATAACTGTTGTATTTTTTTCATCATTATATAGTTTATGTATTATAATTGTAAAAACAAAAACAAATTTAGCAACTCACATAGTAATCATTCAACACTGCTTAAAAATGTAAGTTGAAAATAAACTCATGATTAAGCATGAAATAAGACACAGAATCAGTAAATTCAGTAAATGTACAGCGGCGAATTAACACAAAACAATTAGAAGAACATATTATAGAGATGAAAATGAGTGTTTATGAGTGCTTGTGAGATTTTCTTTGTCGAAGGGCTGAACATCACATCGATTGCTCTGCGCTCCAGAACACGGTGATGGTTTTTCTTTCGGCGAGAACGGACAAATAAATACACGTTTCATTCACACTGACAAGCTGAACCAACATATGTTATTATTACTGGCTCAGATCTCATTAATAATTGATGTCTGGCCAGAACAGTGAGAAAGACCAGAGAGAAATCACCACTGCATCAGCACGTGCAGTCTCAACGAGCTCACACTAAAAGCATTTTTATAGTTTTAAGAGCTTTTTAAAACAATATATTACCGCGAATGCACACAATCCACCCATTAGAACACAACAAGAGCTGAATTCAGGTGTTTTTTTTAGCTGTTTAATTGTGAAAAGAAATACTATTTGACAGCGCGAAACAGTCTAAGGGCAGAGATAACATCGATCTCTCGAGAGCCAAAGGACGCTGATTCTGGCTTTTCGTCGCAAAGAACGAACATATCGCGTACAAGATTATTTCAAAATACATAATAGCTTGGCGAATATAAACGAAAAACAGCCACGTGAATATAAACTTTTGAGAAATAAATCTGAAGTGGATCATGATACTGGATTTGAATATTAAAGTGACTGCATTACCAGCTGCTTTCTGTTTTCAATTTGAATCTATAAAAAACAGAAAATCATTCGTCTTGGCTGCTTTTTTTTTGTATGTGTGTATGTATTCATGTATTTATTATTATTATTATTATTATTATTTTGCTCTAACAAGAATTAATCTATATTTAACTAAATCGATGACATGTTATTTTACATTTGATTTGTCCATTTCTGCATCCAAACACCTATAAACTTAAAACATGCACTATAAACTATTGTTAGCAATTTCTTTATCGTCCAATTTAACTCGTGTATACACTTTTATTTTCATAATAAATTTGTTTTTTAGATTATAGACAGTTACAGTGGTCTGTAATAAATATTAACAGGTTTTGTTCAAGCTGCTTAAAATGTTTGAAGTAGGCTATTTTTTTTTAAATGTAAATCCTAAAAAAACAAAAAAAATTAATAAAACAAACAAAACAAAAAAAAAAAATTCTAGCAACTCACATAGTAATCATTCAACACTGCTTAAAAATGTAAATTGAAAATTAAACTCATGATTAAGCATGAAATAAGACACAGAATCAGTAAATTAGATTTTAATGTGGGTATATTATCAGTAAACTAATCATTAAATATTTATAATCATTCAAAAAATATTGGCCCCTTTCATAATGTTGTTTAAAAAATGAAGGCCACAATGCTAATGTTGTCCACTCGATGGCGCCACAGGATAGCAAATACTTCATGATCTGTTCAAAGACTTGAAAATGTTTCATTTATGTGCATAAATAAAAAATGCATAAACATTCATTCTTTTTTCATAAACTTTAATAAAGCCCGATATAGTAATTATACAAAAGCTATCATCTCCTAAATACCATTACTTTTTGTTATTTTAATTGTATTGACAACACATTTCTCAAGTTATCACACATTACTGAAAAAGTGTAGAAGGGACACTATATTAGTTATATATTTTCATGTTGTGCATATAATAGTACTCACATAAGGACTCATAATTTACTTGAAAAGAGACACGTTCATTGTGTAACTGCATCATCTACACAAACCAATGTGCTTGGACCCCTAATAATCACCTTGACTTAAACCACATTGTTTCAGTTACCTTCTGTGTCTTAGGCCACAACGCTTCAGTGACAGGAATGTGAAATAGCAAACAGGGGAAAAAATAAAAGGCATGACTTTATTTGCATCCAGCTACTCTATTACAGATGTTCCACAGCCAAGACTTTTATTAGAATAGAAAATAGCAAGGGTTCGAATAAATAGTTTATTAATCATTTAATTTCACTTTCTTAATGAATATTGTTCTGTGAATGTGATTTCAAAGTCTTGATGCTTCGAAATAACCTGTTAATTGCCGTATCCCTTAAAACCTGAGTGCCAGAGGGTTACTGTAAATGCATGTGCCCGCTGGGCACAGTTTACCTGATGCCACCATTTTGTATTTAAAGCATATAACCTGAACACACCAAATCTACTCTCAACTATAACTAATAATTTTTTTCCCAACGTCTCGGGGGCTTTTGGGGCCCTTAACATGCTCGAAAACTCTTGAAAGTTGGCACACACATTGGAACCTGCGGCCATTAGGGCCGGGCAGAGACTGATACACGGGCGTGGCACAGGGGCTCTACAGTGCCCCCTGGAATATGGAGGGCCATATATCATACATACTTGCATGTAGACGTATGTAACTCGGTACACATATAGATCTCATCAAGCCAAACAACTTTCGTACTGCATATCATAGGCTCCGCCCAACAGGAAGTTGGCTATTTAGGGTTTAGTATTCTTATTTTTGTCAAAGTTTTGGGGGCTTTTGGGGCCCTTAACATGCTCAAAAACTCTTGAAAATTTGCACACACCTTAGAATCTGTGGCCATTAGGAGGCTGCAGAGGCTGAGACCCAGGCGTGGTACAGGGGCTCTATGGCGCCCCCTGGAACACAGTCAGGAATCTTGAACCATAGCTCACACATACTTGCACGTATTCATATGAAACTCAGTACACATATAGAGCTCATTGTGCCGAACAACTTTCGTATTGCATGTCATAGGCTCCGCCCAAAAGGAAAGTCAGCTATTTAGAGCTATGTAAAAAGTGCAAGCTCTGGAATTTGATATACTTGTCATAGGTTTTTTACCCGATTGCCACCAAACTTGGTCAACATGATCTCAAGACATCGGGGATGCAAAATTGCCAGGGGATTTTTGATATCTCGAACGGTTTGCTCGTGGCGAGGCATTGAAAATTATGGCGAGAAATGAGAAACAGGAGGTGTCTAATAACATCCACATACATTTCCTGATTTAAATAAAATTTCATCAGTTTGTTCGTTGTATGATGCCGATCGCATATATGTGACTATTAGGAGTTAAAGTTATAGCTCCACCAACTGGCAGCAGGAAGTGTGTCATTTTCAAAATGCTTTGAATTTAGCATCTTATTTTTACTCAATTTGCTTCAAACTTCATCAAAATAATGTCAAAACATGGCCCATGTAAAACTGTTGAGGGGATATTGATATCTAATATAGTGTTGCCATGGCAAAATGTCAAACTGGAATATTTTTCCGGTGATTTTGAGGCAGATAACATGCTTAGAATTTCATGAAACTCAAAACACATATCAGTATCAATGATACATAGACAATGGAAAAAGCGCATAAAAGGGCGTGGAGGAGGCACTCTATAGCGCCACCTTTTGTCAAAAGTGGGGGGGTTAGTTTTAGCTACAGACACCAAACTCAGTCATTAGCTACGACCAACAGGAAGTCGGCTATTTTAATTTGAATATGGATTTTTGGCTCTTTGTGAGGAATGTATGTGTGCTGAGACGTCCATTGTCTGAGAGAAATTGCGCCTCTACAGGAGCAATTCCCGGGACTGAGATGGAGGAGTCTCCCTTAGTTTCACTTTTAAATCGGTTAAAAATACAAATAAATAAATAAATTTAATTCACACTGACAAGCTAAACCAACATATCTTATTATTAGTGGGTCAGGGCTCATTAATAATTAATGTCTGGCCAGAGAACAGTGAGATAGACAAGAGATAAATCACCGCTCCGATCAGCGCGTGCAGTCTCAGCGAGCTCACAACAAACAAATTTATTCTTGTTTAAGACCTTTTAAAAATAAAATATTACGGCGATTGCACACAATCCACAAATTAGAACACACCAAGAGCTAAATTAAGATGATTGTGAGTGTTAAAATGAAATATTTGCTGCAGCCTGTCTGACAGCGCGAGACTTCTGAACACTTAAAGGGAAAAAAGTCTACGTACAGAAACTACAGCCTTTTACATTAAAACACAGCGGCGAATCAACACAAAACATTTAGAAGAACATATTATAGAGATGAAAATGAGTGTTTATGAGTGCTTGTGAGATTTTCTTTGTCGAAGGGCTGAACATCACATCGATTGCTCTGCGCTCCAGAACACGGTGATGGCTTTTCGGCGAGAACGGACAAATAAATACACATTTCATTCACACTGACAAGGTGAACCAACATATGTTATTATTACCGGGTCAGCTCTCATTAATAATTGATGTCTGACCAGAGATCAGTGAGAAAGACCAGAGAGAAATCACCGCTGCATCAGCGAGTGCAGTCTCACAACGAGCTCACAGTTAAAGCATTTTTATAGTTTTAAGAGCTTTTTTAAAATAAAATATTACCGTGAATGCACACAATCCACCCATTAGAACACAACAAGAGCTAAATTCAGGTGTGGCTGAGCTGTGTAATTGTGAAAATTAAAGACTATTCGACAGCGCAAGACTGTCTAAGGGCAGAATAAAATTGATCTCTCGAGCTTCAGAGGACGCTGATTCTGGCTTTTCGTCGCAAGAACGAACAAATCACTTACAAGATTATTTCAAAATACATAATAGCTTGGCGAATATAAACGAAAACAGCCACGTGAACATAAACTGTTGAGAAATAAATCTGAAGTGGATCTTGATACTGGATTTGAATATTAAAGTGACTGCATTTACCAGCTGCTTTCTGTCTTCAACTTTAATCTATAAAAAACAGAAAATCATTCGTCTTGGCTGCTTTTTTTGTATGTGTGTATGTATTCATGTATTTATTATTATTATTATTATTATTATTATTTTGCTCTAACAAGAATTAATCTATATTTAACTAAATCGATGACGTTATTTTACATTTGATTTGTCCATTTCTGCATCTAAACACCTATAAACTTAAAACATGCACTATTAAACTATTGTTAGCAATTTCTTTATCGTCCAATTTAACTGGTGTACACACTTATATTTTTTAATAATAAATTTGTTTTTTAGATTATAGACAGTTACAGTGGTCTATAATAAATATTAACAGGTTTTGTTCAAGCTGCATAAAATGTTTTGAAGTAGGCTAATTTTTTTAAATGTAAATCCTAAAAAAAAAAAAAAAAAAAAAAAAGTTTTTTCGGAAACAGCCATATTTACGAAAAGGTGCTTAACCTATAGAAAAATAAAAGTATGAATTAAATTAGTGTTTAATTTTTATTAATTACCATTTTTGTTGTCATAACCTTCTTTACAATACAAAATAACAATTGTCAATAGTAAATATTGCAAAAACAATAACTGTTGTATTTTTTTCATCATTATATAGTTTATGTATTATAAATTTTAAATCAACACTGAAAAAAAGCAACTCACATAGTAATCATTCAACACTGCTAAAAAATGTAAGTTGAAAATTAAACTCATGATTAAGCATGAAATAAGATTCAGAATAATGTGGGTATATTATCAGTAAACTAATCATTAAATATTTACAGTCATTCAAAAAATATTGGCCCCTTTCATAATGTTGTCCAAAAATGAAGGCCACAATGCTAATGTTGTCCACTCGATGGCGCCACAGGATAGCAAATATTTCAAGATCTGTTCAAAGACTTGAAAATGTTTCATTTATGTGCATAAATAAAAAATGGATAAACATTCATTCTTTTTTCATAAACTTTAATAAAGCCCGATATAGTAATTATACAAAAGCTATCATCTCCTAAATACCATTACTTTTTGTTATTTTAATTGTATTAACAACATATTTCTCAAGTTATCACACATAACTGAAAAAGTGTAGAAGGGACACTATATTAGTTATCTATTTTCATGTTGTGCATATAATAGTACTCACAAAAGGACTCATAATTTACTTGAAAAGAGACATGTTCATTTGTGTAACTGCATCATCTACACAAACCACTGTGCTTGGACCCCTAATAATCACCTTGACTTAAACCACATTGTTTCAGTTACCTTCTGTGTCTTTGGCCACAATGCTTCAGTGACAGGAATGTGAAATAGCAAACGGGAAAAAATAAAAGGCATGACTTAATTTGCATCCAGCTAGCCAACTCTATTACAGATGTTCCACAGACAAGACTATTATTAGAATAGAAAATAGCAAGGGTTCGAATAAATAGTTTTATTAATCATTTAATTTCACTTTCTTAATGAATATTGTTCTGTGTATGTGATTTCAAAGTCTTGATGCTTCGGATTAACCCGTTAATTGCCGTATCCCTTAAAACCTGAGTGCCAGAGGGTTACTGCAAATGCATGTGCCCGCTGGGCACAGTTTACCTGATGCCACCGGGGTGGCGTTTGCGCTGATGGTTTGAGCCCGCCATCGCTGCTTTCAGCTATATATTTTTTTATTTTTCCCTAAACCTTCCGGGGGTTTTTGGTGGCCTTAACATACTCAAAAACTCTTGAAAATTGGCACACACATTGGAACCTGCGGCCATCAGGACGCCGCAGAGGCTGGGACCCAGGCGTGGCACAGGGGCTCTATGGCGCCCCCTGGAACACAGTCAGGAATCTTGAACCATAGCTCACACATACTTGCATGTATTTAAATGAAACTCTGTACACTTATAGATCGCATTGAGCCGAACAACTTTTGTGCTCTATGTCATAGGCTCTGCCCAAAAGGAAAGTCAGCTATTCAGGGCTGTTTAAAAAAAGCATGCTCTGGAATTTTAAATACTCCTCTGAGGACTTTCAACTGTTTGCCTCGAAAATTGGTGAACATGATTTCAAGACATTGGAGATGCAAAATTGCCAGGGGATTTTTGATATCTCGAACGGTTTGCCCGTGGCGAGGCATTGAAATTAGGGCGAAAAATTACAAGCAGGAAATGTCTAATAACATCCACATACATTCCTTGATTTTGATCAAACTTCATCGGATTGTTCAATGTATGATGTTGATTGCATATATGTAACTATTAGGAGTCAAAGTTATAGCGCCACCTATTGGCAGCAGGAAGTGTTTCATTTTCAAAATGCTTTGAATTCAGCATCTTATTTTTACTCGATTTGCTTCAAACTTCATCAGAATGATGACAAAACACGGCCGATGTAAATCTGTTGTGAGGATATTGATATCTAATATCGTGTTGCCATGGCAACGCTTCAAACTTGAATATTCTGTTCTGATGATTTTGAGGCAGATAACATGCTCAGAATTACATGAAACGCAAAACACATAGTCCTAATGATATATAGACAATGGCAAAAGCTCATAAAAAGGCGTGGAGGAGGCACTCTGTAGCGCCAACTTTTGTCAAAAGTGGGGGGGATAGTTTTAGCTACAGACACCAAACTCGGTACATAAATTGTTCTTATCAAGACGGACAACTTTCTAATTTACAGTCATCAGCTACGACCAACAGGAAGTCGGTTATTTTGGTTTAAATGTGGATTTTAAATGTGGATTAATGCATACTACTCAGAGGAAAATTACATTATACACACCAAACTTTGTCTACATGATGACAAAGCATTGAGGAACCTAAATTGCGAATGGATTTTGGATAGCTTGAACAGTTTTGCCGTGGTGATTTTTTGAAATAACAGTAAAAAGGGAAACATTACTTATCTTGTATTATTAAATTGCAGCTTGCAAACACTTCAAAACCATTTTTCATACAGAGTAGAAGTCATTCTGAGGAAATATGCATAGTTTCACGACTTTACAACACTGTATGGATAACAGAAAATTAAAAAACTGTCAGACATCTGATCTCACTCTGAGGCCACTCTCTCTGTGTGAGGGAAGGGAGGGGGAGGGGGGTTTAGGGCCTGGCTGACAGAGAGAGAGAGAGAAGAGAGAGAGAGAGTTAACATCTCTTTAATCACCAGAAAAAAAAATCAGTAATTGTGTGTTGTTGTTGTTTTCATCATTACATCTTAACAAATCTCTTAGGCCTTATCCTTTTCTGTCAGTTTTAGGGACAAAAAAAAAACCCTAGTACAATTTGTAGGGTACAGACAACATGATTTTAAATAATTAGGTTAAGAATTATGTTAATTGCAACATAAAAAGATAAAAATAAAAAAAAATGTGGACTTAGCTGTAATGCAGGCAAAAATATTTTACAAATGCTTATAGATCAATAAAATCATTAAAAATGCTTTTTCGCCGAGTGCATAATAATTAGTCACATTGGTATTCTGATGATATTTTTTTTCCAAGCACATTTTACCAATTCCAAATCACATCAATCTTAATAAATACTATACATTTGGTATTTAATCATTTATGAGTGATATATAATTGTCCTTGAAGACTGGAAGTGAAAAACTCCTTATATTCAGGAGTGCTGAATTATTAGGCATGTTTTTCCTTGCCATGCATTGGTCATAGAGCTCATTGTAGCGGTGCCTCAGGTGTTGAAATAGATTTGTTATACATTATACAGGTTCACACGTACTCCGTCTGTAGTGCGTATACAGTATGTGTATGCAGTTAAGAAGCAGCAGCAAGTGCGAGTTATTGTAACGCGAAAGCACATTAAAATAATGCGCGAGTGCGAATCTATCCGCTCGCACGCAGATTTCCTTTGCTTTGTCACAAAACCAGACACGCGTGCTCAGATACACTCTCCTCTCGCCCGGAGAGAATGCGCGCACTTAAAACGTGCTTCCTCTCGCTCTATCTGTGTCCTGTGAACTCACAACTCTCTCTATGCTCATGCGCTAGATATTCATTCTTTTCACACCTTTCTATTTCTAACCTTTTCTGTTCACATCTTTTACCGTGTGCAGTGTGAATGCTCTGACTGGTTCAGATAGCAACACCAAACGTGCAGTGTGTAATACCAATCATGGCCACCACCAGATGGCGCTATAGGATTACCTTTAAATAATTGTTGTAGAAACGTGTATAGAGCATTTAAATCATTATTAAAATCTTTCAAAGAAAAATAATATGTATTTTAAAAAGCTAATGAATTTGACGGGTAATATAGTTTTATATGCTCATTTCACAAATGTGTATAGATC
This sequence comes from Cyprinus carpio, assembly GCF_018340385.1. Taxonomy (NCBI): domain Eukaryota; kingdom Metazoa; phylum Chordata; class Actinopteri; order Cypriniformes; family Cyprinidae; genus Cyprinus; species Cyprinus carpio. The sequence goes on along the minus strand of NW_024873536.1, from coordinate 64,955 downwards.
ATTAAAAGGATTTTTAAAAATGGTTATAGATCATGAAAAGTGCAATCAACAATAAACAATAATCTCTCTTACATTATACAATACATAAAACAACAAACAAAAAACATATAAATCTATTAATCTTTTATTTAATTTAGTTAATCAAATCATTAAAAATATTCATGTTCATGTTATTTCACAGTACATAAACTAATCTTAAAATAAAACATTAAATAAAAAATGTATTAGTTAATAATGTATTAAAATATTTTTAACTAAGCTTTAATTAACATTAATAAATATATAAATATAATTTTTGTTCATGTTAACTAATATAGTTAAATAATATAGTCTTTAACATTAGTACAAGCTAAGTATGAACAACATTTTTCACTGCATTTATTTGTGTAAAAAATTGTATATGTTAATTCATGGTACAATAACTGATGTACATTAACTATATATTTTAATTAATAATGTAGTAATCCATTTTGAACATAATATTAACTAAGATTCATAATTTCTATATAAATGATGTACATGTTAACTTATATAATGTTAAAAACTAAAACCTTATTGAAAAGTGTTACAAGAGTTTTAGATATATTCTTTGTGTGTGTGTGTTAGAGAGAGAGAGAGAGAGAGAGACTCACATGTAAATTAATATAATTAATGTTAATAACTGTGTTTTAATAAGGGTTACTGTGTATGTGCTTGCTGGGCACATTTTGACTGATGCCAACGGGGTGGTGTTTGCGCTGACAGCTTGGGCCCGCCATCGCTGCTTGCAGCTATATTTATTATTATTATTATTATTATTATTATTATTATTATTATTATTGGGGGTTTTTTTGTTAATTTTTCGTTTTTGAATCCAAAACGTATAATGACAAAACCAAATTCAAATAACTGTCTGATTTTGGTTTTTGCAAATTCATTTTTTCGTTTCTCCATTGAATTAAGACATTAAGAAAAACAAGACAGTTGGGTCAGATGAAAAGTAAAAATATCAAAATAAAGGACAACAGTAGCTAATTACATGCAGTTTAATATTGTGCATTTATCCATGTGCACAGCAAAAGTCACGTTAATGAGCAAATTTTTAATGCTTTACATTTGGTAATATACTTTAACTTAAGTCATTATTGTGTGTGCAGTAGGCAATGTGAGTATATTTTAACGTTTGCAGATTCACTATATGAAACTCTGTTGTCTGTATAGATACTGTATCTGGAACCAGCAACAAATAACTGCTCAAACACTGCCCTTTCATTTTTCCTCAAGGCAGTGGAAAACTTTGGCTGGCCTTCCAGGTAAATAGTAATATCTTGTGCTACTGTTTCTATGCTCTTGTTGATCATTTCAGTAATGTTCAACGGCATATTTTGCTGTGATAAATGATAATTATAACTGAGCATTTTCCCCTATTAATTTTCCAGGGTCAGGGGCGATGAAGGCGTTGAAAATGTCGCAATTGCTGAAACCATGTTCAGTGTTAAAGGCACCCAAAGAGGGAGCTTCATCGCTGGGCAAAGCGTACACAACCAAAGGTTAAAATTATAATTTACATAATCTACAGTATATCCATAGTGAGAATGTTAAATCATTGTTGGAAAGTATTTTTAGTAAAACTATGTGAATGATTATTTTGAGTTGAGTAAGGCCTGTTATTTCTTATTTAGGATTGAACGCCTATGGCGAGATGTCTGGACCTCTGTCACTCATCTGTACTATGAAGTTCTTCACAGTCTAGAAGAAGATGGCCTGTTGGATTTGTCAGATGCTGTCCATCTGTTTTGTGCCCATTATGTGTTCCTTCCGCATCTGACAGAGGCCCTTCACACATTCACAGAAGGCTGGGACAACCATGCCTTACGATCTGAAGGTGGACTCACCTCTAACCAACTCTGGGTTATGGGTCACATGCAGAACCCTTGTGACGCAGATGAAGATTTGCAGGTTTGTTGAAGCTATCTCTCAAAGTGCAGTTAAAAAATGCAGTTCAAATGTTTTCAACCTGAAAGTGTCGATTTAGACTTATATAAAAAGCTGAAATTTAAAATTTTTGAATGGTGTCAATAACTCTAGAAGAAAGTTATTGAATAATAATATAGAAGTATGTAAGAGTAGTGTGTTGCTTCACTTAAGCACACAATTAGACAGTCAACTGAGCTTAATTTTCATTTTCTTTAGCCACTGCACTAGGCCTTTGTACGTCAATGTGTGCTTGGCAGTGTTTTTAAATATTTCTAAATGTTGTTTCATACAAAATAACACTATTTTCAGAACATGGAGCTGTTTGGAACTGACTGGGAGATGTTTGATGGTGTGCCTGAAGAACCTTATGGAGTTGAAGTCCCAGAAATTGAGTGCCCGCTGACTCCAGCTAATATGGAAACTGTACAGTCCATGATCAATCCCTCTGCATCGGCAGAATCATTTGGCAGAGACATTTATATATCAATGGTTCAGTGCATTGAAAGTCATATGTGTGACACAAAGAAACACCTAAGATATAAGCAGTCCTTACAAAAGATTTAATGGAATGAAGTTGAACATTTGCAAACAGACTGCCAGTTACAAAAGGCTTGCTGTACATTACTTCATTTTATCATGGGAGTAACAGTGAGGTAAAAAACTAACTCCTCATTCATTTTGGTTTTAAAGTTAACCATTAATAACAGCAAAACAGTGGTTTTGTAACAATGAATAAAGTTATTCACAGAAACAAGAAAATGTCAAATAAAATGGCAATAAAACAATTCAATGCCTATTTTGACTTATGCAGTTACTTGTTAGTTTTCCCTTTGAGTGAGTTGTTACACCCTGTCAAAGGTTTGCCCATGGCATATGGCTAATGTCATAATGTTTTTGAATTCACTGAATGTTTTCAGGTGCGCTGAGGGAAATGTGATTGTACGACTAAAGGCGCTGACAATAGGAAAACAAACAGTGTGCTGGTCACAGTCATGGTGGAATTTCACATTTATGACAAAATCCTTCTTCTCACTAGGCAGAAGGGGCTTGTGTCCCTGTCCGATGAGCCACTGCATGATTCGTCCAACAGTCAAACTTCCTGGAGCAATATTGTTGTTGCTTGGGCCATCTTGTTCTTAAAAAAAAAGAGATTAAATGTAAGTCTGGATAACTAAAGGAAGGCAGCATCTTTTTAATAGTTTTTCAACTTAATACAATAAGTTAATACAATCCCTCAATTAAATCAGATTAACATGTAAAGCATAGCCCTTTTTTGGGTCGGGAGCAGGGGGTGTTAAAAGCCCTGGCTGTCTGTAAAATTTCATGAAGCAGTGTTATTCTAGAGGTCATAATATTAAATATCACATTTTACATCAAGATTCTGCAAAAGAAACATTAAGGCTTGTGAATTTATTGGAGTATGTAAATTCATAGCTAGCCATTTCCACTGTGCTGTATAAAAATTACTGCAGGACAGCAGAAGAAAAGCTTACTACTACTATATTATTCAATATTGGCTAAAACACACCAGAATCCTCAATTTCCTGAAGATAGTCCTGGAAAAAGTTCATGATGTTTGTTTCCATGCGGTGTTTGGCAGAACCAATCTCACTGAAGACAGGGCGGCTGTTCTCCAAAATGAAGACTGCATCCACCTTTAAGAAGAAAATACATTTCAGTCTGCATTCAACATAGTAATTCTTGCAGAAAAAATAAATGCTTAATTAAAAGCAACCAGAAACCCATGTCGAGCTACTAGGACGTGTTGTTACAATCCCTATGAAGAATCGGCACTTTTTTGGAACGAATCCCCATATCCTTGAGGAGCCTGGTTGTTAAAATGACTACAAACTCTCCACATCCAACCTCAGCAGGAAGCACCTGAGTATGCCAGCCGTACAGTTCTGCCTCGGCTGCTAGCTCTGTGTACTTCTGGCTTTTCCATTCATATGCTTCCCCAATGGCAACCTCCCATGGTACTGTAAGCCCCAAGATGTACAGGGACTTCTCTAAGTTGACCACAAACTCAGGTCTGGCGTTAGAGTGGTTGAGACAAGAATGTACCTTATTATCTTCTCCTGTAACAAACAGTGGTTGGCAAAGGTCTTGATGGGTCTTCATGATCTTTGGTAGTTCATAGAGCTGCAGGCCTTTTCTGAGCTGGTCGAGCATCAGGATGAGTCTCATGGTGGAGTGAAGTATAACAGCTCTAATAGACAATATAAAAGTGTTTCATCAGGAGATTCTACTTTTGTGGTAAAACTGTTTACTGTAGGAAAAAAATATAATTGTTAAATTAAAGCTGCAAGCAGCGATGAAAGGGCCCTCGCACCCGGGCTCACCACCACCTGGTGGCCATAGGAGATCAGCGAACGTTGGACCATATGCTTTTAAAATGGTAAATATTTGTGCCTCATTTCCTGCTGCCAACAGGTGGCGCTATGATCATAACTGAATATCGGCATGTAAATTTCTTCAGACCAGGACTTTTACCAAACATGCAAAGTTTTCGGGCAGATCAGACATTGCACGTTTAAGTTAGTGTAAAAGAAGTAATTTCCTGTTGCCAGCAGGTGGCACTAAGACTATAAAAAAATATTGGCCTAAAGATGAGTTCAGGCCAGGACTCTTATAAAATGTGTGAAGTTTGGGGCAGATTGGGGCATTGTATGCAAGAGTTACAATAACTTCCTGTTTCATAGTAATAATAGCATCCTTTAGCACATAGTAAGTTTTGCTAGCATGTTTGAGAATATTTCTAGCATGATTAGCACACAATGGCATATTTTACGGTGTTGCTAATAGTGCATAAAAGTATTAAAACATGTCACTTCCTGTTGTCAGTAGGTGGCACTATAACTATAACCAAATATGAGCATGTAGATATCTTCAGGCCAGGACTCTAATCAAACTTGTGAAGCTTGAGGCAGATTGGACATAGTATGCACGAGTTACAGTAATGTTCTACTTCACTGCATTAATAGCATGCTTTAACACTGAGCTAAGTGTTGCTAGCATGTTTAAACATGCTTCTAGAATTTTGCCAGCCTATTTAACACATGTTGATGCTTTATTATTATTTTAGTCCATAAGAGTGTTAAACATGCCACTTCCTGTTGCCATCAGGTGGCGCTATGACTATAATCAAATACAGGCATGTTGATGTGTTCAGGACAGGACTCTTGTGAAATGTGTGAAGTTTGGGGCAGATCGGATATTGCTAGCCTGAGTTACAGCAACTTCCTTTTTCACTGCATTAGTAGCATGCTTTAGCACTTAGCTAAGTGCTACTAGCATGTTTTAGTATGTTTTTAACATGTTGCCAGTGTATTTATCACTTCCTGACACTTTTTAATATGTTGCTAGGAGTCCATAACAGTGTTAAACATGAAACTTCCTGTTGCCAGTAGGTGGCGCTATGACTATAACCCAAATAAGGGCATGTTGATGTGTTCCAGACAGGACTCTTGTCAAACGTTTGAAGTTTAGATCGGACATTGCTGGCCTGAGTTACAGCAACTTCCTTTTTTCAACTCTCACTGCATTAGTAGCATGCTTTAGCAATTAGCTAAGTGTTGCTAGCATGTATAAGTATGTTTCTAGCAACATTCCAGCCTATTTAACAATTGCTGACACTTTTTAATATGTTCCTAGGAGTCCATAACAGTTTTAACCATGTCACTTCCTGTTGCCAGCAGGTGGCGCTATGACTATAACTGAATTTGGTCATGAGTGTTTGTTCCAGGACAGAACACCTATCACACATGTGAAGTTTGGGGCAGATCGGACCATTGCTTGCCTGAGTTACAGCAACTTCCTGTTTCACGGCGAAACATCAAACTTTGTCAGGCCGCCAGGGACACACCCCTTGACGAAAACTCAAAACCTTCGCAATTAACATCACAAAGGTCTTATGATGACCCTCACCAAATTTGAAGACAATCCGATTAAAACTGTAGGAGGAGTTCGTCAAAGTACGAGGCATGGAAATGGCAAAAACTGCACAAAAATCATACAAGAAATTCAAAATAACTTACTTCCTGTTGGGTTTTGGATTTTGTACCAAGAGACTTTTTTGTAGATAATGGTGTGCTACACGTGTGTACCAATTTTCATGCATGTACGTGAAACGTAGCTCGAGGCGCACTCCGTTGAAATTTAATAGGTGGCGCTATCGAGCCATTTTGCCACACCCACTTCTGAAACCTATATCAGATGTAAATTTTCGCCAGTTCTGATGCGTGTGCAAAGTTTCATGAGTTTTGGAGCATGTTTAGGCCCTCAAAAATGCGTCTCATTGCGGAGCAATTCCAAGAGGGTCCTCGCACTGCAGTGCTCGGGCCCTAATTATAATTTGGTGACATTTAAAAGTGGTTTCACAACATAGCTTTGCAAGAAAAAATTCCAAATCAAGTCACAAATTGTTGTACAATACTCCCTTGCCATAATGAAAACCAAAAATGTTAATATACCTTATTATGCTGTCCCTTTTATACACAGACACGATTCCAGTGTATCCGCAGGTCACAATGTCACCAATCAGGTCGCTGATGTTGTCATCACTGGTGCTGTTTATCTGAAAGTCGATTGGTGTTAAGTGAAAGTTGTTCATTTACATTGCATAAATGTGCTCTACGGTCAAACAAACAACTCATTAGATTTGTGCAATCCATGTCATAATGAAGTTAATACTATTATTGACTGTGATAAAATTGGACATACCTTTACAATTAGCAGTGACATCACTGGCAGACACTTGAATGCTGTCAGAGTCACCAGAGCAGAGATATTTGAAGCACCATTCACGCAGAAAGTTAGGGCAAGGTCCGCCTTGTGCCAGACTAGCTGTCATGACTTCTCCTGCAGTCCTAATAAATGGAAGAATTAAATAATTGCATATAAACTAAAGTAGTACTGCAATTAATACGCTTAAAGACAACATGCAAAAAGAACTTTATTACAGACCTGAAGTAGTTACAGTCCAAACTGTTAAGGCAGTAAATGGGATTCTTCCCTTTCTTATCTGGACCTTCAACAAAGAGTCTTTTTTTCTATTTCTACCAGCATTTCTGGAAAACAACGAATACGTGAAATTCAAAAGGTCTCTTCAATGTTCATTTTTTCATCCAATCAGCATTTGAGCCCATTGCACCACCAGAGGCCCCCTGTTGACATATATGTGTCTGATTTAACAAATATGGATATACACCTGTACCTGTGAGGAATTCTTTGGTAAGGGCACCAGTATCAATGCCTGCCTCGGCAAAGAATGTGACCTTAAGTCTACATTTGGGTGAGGTCTTCTTCTGCCGTTGCCACTGTTGCATGCCTCTGCATTATGTTCTGCAACACCTAGACAGACCAGGGACTTATGTGAGAATCCTGTTTGTGGACTTCAGCTCTGCCTTTAACACGATCATCCCAAAACCTCCTCCTCCCCAAACTAACTCAGCTCTCTGTGCCCACCTCCGTCTGTCAGTGGATCAACAGCTTCCTGACAGACAGGCAGCAGCTAGTGAGGCTGGGAAAATACACATCCAGCACCCGTACAATCAGCACTGGAGCTCCCCAGGGCTGTGTTCTCTCCCCACTGCTCTTCTCCCTGTACACTAATGATTGCACATCTAAGGACCCTTCTGTCAAGCTCCTGAAGTTTGCAGACGACACCACACTCATCGGTCTCATTTAGGACGGTGACGAGTCTGCTTACAGACAGGAGGTTAAAGAACTGGCTGTCTGGTGTACTCTCAACAACCTGGAGCTTAACACGCTCAAAACAGTGGAGATGATCGTGGACTTCAGGAGAAACCCCCCTTGCTCTCCCCCCACTAACCATCATGAACAGCACTGTGACTGCAGTGGAGTCATTCAGGTTCCTGGGCACCACCATCTCTCAGGACCTGAAGTGGGACATTCACATTGACTCCATTGTGAAAAAGGCCCAGCAGAGGTTGTACTTCCTTCGCCAGCTGAGGAAGTTTAAACCTGCCACAGGAGCTGCTGAAACAGTTCTACTCCGCCATCATTGAATCCGTCCTCTGCACTTCAGTAACTGTCTGGTTCAGCTCAGCTTCTAAATCTGACCTCAGAAGACTACAGAGGGTAGTCCGGACTGCAGAGAGAATCATCGGTACAACCCTCCCGTCTATTCAAGAACTGTACTTATCCAGAGTGAGCAAAAGGGCTGGCAAAATCACTCTGGACCCCTCACATCCAGCACACTCCCTTTTTGAACTGTTGCCATCTGGTTGACGCTACAGAGCACTGAGCACCAGAACGGCCAGACACAGGAACAGTTTCTTCCCCCAGGCGATCCATCTAATGAACACTTGACAATAACTGTGGAACACATTACACTATTTATATTTACAGACACATACACTTATTATCTAACACACATACTTAGTGTACACTTAAATTATTATTTTTTGCACATAATATACCTGTACACACATAACTGCTCGTAATATATCTGCCATACAATTGTCAATTTGTATATTGTCATTCCTTACCTACTGATTTGTATTTTTTTGTATTTTTTTATTCTTTTATTGTGTGTTTTTTGTTCTGTCATTCTGTTGCACTGCGGAGCTTCTGTCACGAAAACAAATTCCTCGTATGTGTAAACATACCTGGCAATAAAGCTCATTCTGATTCTGATTCTGATTCTGATTCTCCGTTGTACAGATCAGTTCGCGACACACAGATGGAAAATGTGTTTGTCTCATCAACTTGATAACCGATCCAATTCAAGATGTCCTCAGAACTGGAAAAAAAAAACAGACATTGAACATTTGAATCACAACTAAATCTATGAGTGGTTTTATGATTTCATAGGTTTTTGCTACTGTTTCTCAGGGTGGTCGTTAGGCCTGGTACAATACTCGCACATCCTCCTACACTGGTGACGTTCTCAGGAGTGAGGTGAGGCCTCAATGCAAGTCCAAACAGGCAAAATATCACAAACATACCATATTTCTGGATTACTAGATTTCTCTATGACCACACATAACATCACTTTTCAACAGGAAAGAGCTAATTGATACTGCAGTATCTCTTAAAGGTTTATTGTTCAGATAACATCATTCACCACCATAATTCCCTAATATACAGTTTTACCTTTGAAAGGTACTGATTGGATCACTTGACTCATGGCCATCATCATCTGAAGTTCTGCACAAAAAAGAAAACAGATTGTCCTGAATCCCCCCCCCCCCCCCCCCCCCCCCCCCCCCCCCCCCCCCTGAATTAACAATAAATAATTACATTTAAAATGTAAAAATTTGGCAGGAAATCTCCTTACATCTAATTTATTGTCAAATCAACATTCAACATAAAAAAGTAACACTGAAACCAACATTACCGCAACTGGCTGCGTGGAACTCAATGATTTCAGGATGAAATGCATTACTGCACACAGGACACTCAGCTGTCTAACAAATTAATTTACAATGCATGTGAATAAAGCATTACACTTCTTCTGAAATATAAGAAAACATATTGAAGCTAAAGAAACTTAAACAACACTTGTAGAGCCTAATTTATAGCACCAGCAAAGTGAAATTGTATAACACCATGACCTGCAATTGGTGCAAAGAAAATACCTTGGAAAAGACCAATTACAAGTTACAATGCTGTTTTTACATATATTTGTGAGTGCTAATAAATGGCATTTGTAAATTAAACTTAAAAAAAAGTATCTTACCTTGCTTTTCTAGTAGCAAAGGGCAGCTGAGCATTCATCTTCATCTTCTCCCTTGCAGCTTTACTTTCTCCTTGCGCAGTACACAATAAAAACGTAATTTTTCAATCCAATAAAACCTTAAATAAGGCCTAAAAGAACAAGCTTTAACATACTTCTTCAGCAGAATCACACAAATCTACAAGTTGTTTCTTGCATTCCTTTATGTGTCCTGGAAGAATCTGAAGCGGAACCATTTTCTTGCAGGTTGTACACTGAGCTTTAGGCATCTTCTCAAATTCCTTTGCTTCTGGTGGTAAAGGAATTGTATCCAGTTCTTCTTGTAAAGGAGCAATGTACATTGTATATTTTCCATTCCCACTCACTGCTTTTAGCTGCTGGCCGGTGTATCCATTTAAATCTTGAGGGATAACAGCCAATCTCTACTGCCCACCCCCACCTAAAATTGAACATTTGTAGATACTAAATATAGCCAATCTGGATATACAGCAATTACTCATCTAGGGAGTACATTGAAACACAATTTGAAACCATGGACATTAATACAGTGTATATGCCTACATACCTGTGGACTTGTGCAGCAACCAGCCTCCAAAGATATTTGCCAGTCTTGGATATGTGCTCAAAAGCAAATCTGAAAACTAAAATGACAGAAGCAGGATTAAAACTGTATTAAAATTATTTTTATTTTGCCATACTAATATTTATTACATCAAGCATTAATATGAATTGTAAGATGGGTGTTTTTAATCTTTAGATATTACTTTAGGCAAGGAAGTTAATTAATGATTACATACCTCTGAATTTGTGATGTTTTCATTAAGGGTTAATGAACGTTTTCCAAGGCCAGCCAGTATAAGCTGCAGTTCCTCTTCTCCATTTGGTGTTTTTTCACGTTGCTTTCCAAGAAGAAAAAAGTTCACCAAAAGGCTTCCCAGGTTGTGTTGGTGTATATGGTGCAAAACGCTTTTTGCCTCTTGCCTCCTTTCGGAAAAATCCAGGAAAAGACCTAAACATATAAGATGGCAAACTATTATTCTCATATGTTATCATCCATCAACACAGAACAACCTAACTTAAAATATACATTCTCAATGACTGATTATGTATGTTTTGCTTACATTAAGTCGGGGCCTAGTTTGTCTAAAAGTACCTACACTGGGTGTGCAATTACAAAATTAATGCAGACAAAAGACCCATGTATCCTACCGAGCCATTTCTTGTTTCACAGACTGTCCAGAGTCATTGCGCTGAGGTCTCACTGCCGGCACTGACTGCGCTCCCTGTCTAACAGCAGCTTCTCCTGTACTGCCCTGACTGACTGGCATGACATTTGCCAGTGCACTGTTTCTCAACAGCAACACCAGCTTTTGGGCTATGCTTAAGATGTCTGTTAATTGGCCCTGAGTAATAAGAAAGACAATAACTAAATGCCAAATGTTATAGCCATAGGTATTTTTTAGTATTACTCAGAACACCTGCAAAACACATTAATCATAGTAGGGCTTGTCAACGCCTGGGTCTTGGTCCACATTCAGACCAAAAAGCAAGCTCGTCCGAACCCATGCAGTCCATACCTCCTGCGGCTGGTCTCAAGCAACTGACTGTCGGGCTAATAGAATGCATGAATGTACTTATGACCTTGAATGACTGGTTTTGAACTGGTTACTGGTTATTGCTTATCAATAAGTTAATTAAACGTTATTTTATTACCCTCAATCGTTCAGGTCCTCTGGTCGTGAATAAAAAGCAGATACTGAACCACTGAGTCAAAAGTTTGTATTAGCACATTATGCTCATTAACATTACAATGACTTGCTGGCTGACGTTAACTCATATATCTGGCTCAGTTGTTAAGATTACTGATTTGGTCGACATTGCTAAACATATGATAACAGAGCAGTTTAGTTCTAACATCACTAACTATAACGAAACAATCACACAAACAACTTCATCAACGCTAACATCGTCTAGCACTAGTTAACAGTGAGTAAATACCGTTAGGTTGCAAGCAAAAGCAATAACGTTTATGAGTTGCAGAAATGTACATCATTATAAAGTGCTATCAAAATAGTAAAATCGTATAAAAATGTTGAATAAACACGTTATTTACTCTGTTGTTAGCCATCTTTCACCTTTGACGCATGCGCGTTAGATGGAATCGAGGTCCGATTACCTGCCCTGGGACGGCAGTGACGTCATTTCAACTGTTCTTTACTCGTACCCACAAACTTGAATTTGTGTTCATGGTGAAGAATTCGTAGTCGTAGAAATCAGAGTTGTACTCGTGAATGTTTACAGTCGTAGCTTCTAGAGTCACACTCACATAAAAACACAAATGTAATTTTATTGACTCACGTGTATGAAAACGTAATTTTGCGTGGCTAAGTTAATTTACGCACAAATGTTTAAAAATATGAATATGAATGCTTAAAGTTGTCATACATCTTTTTGAAAGTGATCTTACACCATAGGTGAACTACTGCTATTTCCAGCGCGATCAAAGTCACAATTCACAATCTTTGGTCACACAGTAAAGGCATAATTCAAAAATGCAAAGTGTTAGCAGTTTGAAAAATCAAGAATAATAACAGTTAATAAGAATTATTTGTAAATGCTGGACCGTTCTCATTTCACTCTGCAAATGGAACTTGAAGATTATTATTTTTTTATTTTTTTAACCAAGACTGAACCGAAATGAAAACATTTAGCTTTTAATCCGTATATATATACATGTAATGACTGTTTAATAACAATAGCATGCATAAGAGCCTTTGTGTAAAGGTCTTTCTTTAAATTTTTGATGAGTAGACTGTAGCCCAAGACTATCCTATTTTTTAATGGCTTTTAAGGATGTTATAATTTATGTTATAATGTTATTGTTGTTTTACGTATTCCTTTCATTTTACAATTACATTCAGTTCCGTCCCTTTGCGCCACCTGGCGGTAGTTTCGCGAATGATTTTAACTGCAGGGCCGCGGCGTTAACTGCAAATCAGTCGCGTGACTGATTTGCAGTTAATGCCGCGGCCCTGCAGTAACACAGTACAGAGTGTTACTGTTCACAGAAGTGCTAAACTAAGTGTCTTATGCTTACTAGCTCTAATATAAGTTCATGATCATAAAACTAGTAACTCACTGATGTCTGTTTGTCTTCATTGCAAAAACATTTAATTTAAGATGTTAGAAACATCTTTAATGTGGGCAAGCTTTAGTCATAACTTTGTTCAAACCATCATTCTCTAACAGAGAAAGAAGTTTTTCAGCACTTGTGGGCATTCTTTCTGTTCATTTGCTTAGTTGCACTAACAGAGCAATTATTTCACGTCTTGTGATACCAGGGTGAACAGAGTGTTAATGTTCACAAAAGCGCTAAACTAAGCGTCTTGATCTTATAAGCTCAAACATGTTCATGATCATAAAACTAGTAACTCACTGAATTCTGTTTTCTGCATTGCAAAAACATTTCATTTAAGATATAAGAAAAATCTTTAATGTGGGTAAGCTTTAGTCTTATCTTTCTACAAACCAGCAATCTCTAACAGAGAAAGAAGGTTTTCAGCACTTGTGGGCTTTCTTTCTGTTCATTTGATTAGTTGCACTAACAGAGTGTTACTGTTCACAGAAGCGCTAAACTAAGAGTCTTTTGCTTAGTAGCTCTAACATAAATTAATGAGCTTAAAACTACTAACACATTAAAATCTGTATTAATGCATTGCAAAGGACATATCATTTCACATGGTAGAAACATCTTTCACCTGGGCAAGCTTTATTCTTAACAGTGCATAATCCAACTTTCGCTAACAGATTAAGATGGTTTTCAGCATGTGTGGGCTTGCTTTCTGTTCATTTGCTTAGTTGCACTACCAGAGTGTTTCTGTTCACAGTAGCGCTAAACTAAGCATCTTATGCTTTAAAGCTCAAACATAAGTTCATGATCATAAAACTAGTAACTAATTGAAATCTGTTTTCTGCATTGCAAAAACATATCATTTAAGACATTAGAAATATCTTTAATGTGGGCAAGCTTAAAACTTAACTTTGTACAAACCACCTCTCTATAACAGAGAAAGAAGGTTTTCAGCACATGTGGTCTTTATTTATGTTCAGTTGCTATAACAGAGTGTTACTGTACACAGAAGTGCTAAACTGAGCGTCTAATGCTTAGTAGCGCTAACATAAGTTCATGATAATAAAACTAGTAACTCACTGAAATGTTTTCTGCATTGCAAAAACATTTCATTTAAGATGTTCAAAACATCTTTAATGTGGGCAAGATTTAGTCTTAACTTTGTACAAATCATCATTCTCTAACAGAGAAAGAAGGTTGTCAGCATGTGTGGGCTTGCATTCTGTTCATTTGCTTAGTTGCACTAACAGAGTGTTACTGTTCACAGATCTAAACTAAGTGTCTTATGCTTACTAGCTCTAATATAAGTTCATGACCATAGAACTAGTAACTCACTAATATCTGTTTTTCTTCATTGCAAAAACATTTCATTTAAGATGTTAGAAACATCTTTAATGTGGGCAAGCTTTAGTCTTAAAAGTGCATAAACCAACTTTCTATAACAAATAAAGAAGGTTTTCAGCACTTGTGGGCTTTCTTTCTGTTCATTTGCTTAATTGCACTAACAGAGTGTGAATAAGATTTTTATTGGTCAATATGTGAATTAATCAAGTATAATCAATGTGAATCTAGCCATTTATGTATCAAGTTATTCTACTGTTATAATAATGCATTTGTCTGTGTGTAGAGGCCTGCATGAGAATGGAATGTGCAGAGAGTGCAGGGGTAGGACATAATACAAAATATATGATTGGTGCAGACAGCTGCACATATGGTACCTATTTGGACATAATCTGAACAATAACAAAATCAGTATTTTCCACAACAACAATACAGTAAGCAGTTTTTTGCTTATATAATTGATGTTGTTTGCCAGAGTCGGACAGTGGTGGTATATTCTCTGAGAATACACTAAATTCTGGCATCAAAAACCCCCCACTCTGAGAGTGATTTAGACTGACAGAAGCCACTAATTTATAGAACGTGGGGCTGGAAAGGAAAGGGTGGAAGGTGTTTTGATGAAAAACCAGAAGAAACAATAAGGCTGCATATAATTGATGTTTGTTTGCCAGAGTCGGACAGTGGTGGGCCCAGATCCGGCCCACACCAAACCCATGTAGGCAGAAATACACAGTTTCAGCCCAGATCCGGCCCACACCAAACCCATGTAGGCAGAAATACATTGCATGCAATGGTCTGTGTTTATTGTAGACTGGGCCTAAAAGGGACAGCAATAAACGTGAAACAGATAGAAAGCGTGGAAAAGTTGGATAGCGCTCTGTAGAAGTTATAAGATACAGAGGTCTGAACGGGAAGGCAGAAATCCTGCAAAGTACTGCTTTTTTACTGTGTTGAGGAAGTGCATCAGTGAAAGAGCGAGTAGAACTGACAGGTCACTCGGAAGGAGTGTAGAGTACTCTGTTTTAATGTATGTTTTAATGTAATTGTCTGTGTGACTGGCTGTGGTTGTATGAGAAAATAAACTCTATATCTGGTGGAGCAAGAGGTGCTCTCGACTCCTGGACCATCACTTGAGTGTGATTAGATTGTGGAGACGGGCGTGGCTGGTGTTACACTGGAAAAGAAAGGATGAGTGCATGAGCCCTAAAACAATAAAGTGAATTGTATGAAGGTTGTTTTAGAGAAAAAAAAATTGTTCCAAGAAATGGAATGTGCAGAATATAGAAATAATAATAGATTAATTAAAAAAGTATATGCATTTATTATTTAATAACTTAATAGATGAATTTAAAAGATTGCATGTGCTTAAACTTTATATCTAATATGTGAAGACATCTAACATTTGTATCTTGTTATCCCTGAGACACAGTATGAAAGTTAATCCATTACAGAGTTTCAGAGATTTGGGCTCGAGTTAACTAAAAAAATAAATTGTGTAGTGCAATGTTGAATGAGAGCAAGACTGGGGGACCAAGTTAATAGGAATTTTGATTCAAAAGCCATAGACATTTTTTTTTTCCAATAGGAAGGGAACTAGTTGCTTAAATATTTAAATTAAATTATTATATTTAAAATAATAGGAATTATTTTATGTTGGCTGGGAAACATTAATTCACCAATACCAGATTATTCTGAATTATGTATACAAATTTAGAAGAAAAATTATAATTGAAATCTTTGTTTTACCATACGCATGTCATGCTGTTATAAAAGGAAGGGTTATTTTGTTTTATTGCAGGATACTTAGATAATAAAGGTAGCTGATCTCTGCATTTTGCAAAGAAAAAAATACTTGCTATTTTTCTGCAATGAAGAACTTGCTTTACTAACATAGTATAAGAGAACTGTTGTTTTCAACCAGATGATTTAGTTTTTATTAAGGGACCACTGAAAGAGGAGGTTGAAAAAGTGAAAATTAGATAAAGAGCTGACTGCTCAGACACAGTTTGGTCAGAAATTACAAAGGTACATTTGATTAATGCAGTCTCTGAGTGTTAAAATTTCAGATGACTTCTGGAACAGTGCCTTGACAAAAGGAAGCAATGAACTGGAGTCTGTCTAGAAATGGCAAAGCAGCAAACACAGCTGCAGAGAGAAGAAGAGGGAGGGGCTGATGGATGCTCACCTCCCCTCCTGAAAGAGGAGACAACACTTCAGCATGGGGAAAGACTGAATTAAAGCAGGAAAAGGTGAATCTTTCACTTGAGACTTTTCCTGAGGGTGAAGAGAACATCATGAAATGCAAAACTCTGGCAGAAAGCAACCCAAAAGCCAGACTGAGAAGAAGCAGAGAAACAACAGAGACCATAAACCACAACATCAGGTCTTTGAATGCCATCACAGACTGACGACCCAGTAGAACAGCCCAGGCTGATGATCTAACCAGAAGGACTTCCATCCCTTCGGTGCATAGGTGCTGCATATAAACACTATAGAGACCTGCTTCAAATTTTAATTATTTTATTTTATTATTTTATTAACTATATTAATCTTGATTATTCACTGGTCTCACAGCACTTCACATTCTCAATCTGCTTTTCAATAGGTACCAGTCCAGCCTTATGTTGTAAAGAAAAAATAATTTTGGCAGACAGAAGTGAGTACTTGACTCACCAATCAGATAAAAATGGAGCTGGATTTGGCATAGTAAGGGTTATTTCATTAACCAACTAGGGGAAAATGTGCAGCTGAATACTAGACAAAAATGCTGAAACCTTTTTGGGGAAAAAGGAAAAGAAAAAAGGGTATCTAGATGTACAATAGAAAAAAATATATATGGTTGAGAAAATAGAAATATTGGTCACTCCATTTTGTTTAAAGGTAATTTTCTAGGGCTAGATTGAATAAAATAATAATAAATAAAAAATATTCCAAAGATCCAAAATCATCAAATCACATATGCTGTAATCACTGGGGATAACAAGATGGAAATGTTGATGGCCATGGATCCTAGATTATGCAGAGATCTCCAATCCTCTTCTCAAAGTAGACCATGGATGAATTTGGTTAAGTTTCCTGGTCAGTACCTAGGTCATTGTTGTGGCAGAAAGAAAAACAGTGCCACACATACGCAGCGTATAACATGGGAATGCAGAGCAAAGCAAGCTTGCTCTGTCCACCCCACATCTAACTTTCTTTTCATCATATCATGATGGAGCTGATTGTGTCAAAAGGATAAAATATTGTCTTTCTGACTGTAAACAAATAAGGTGGGTTGAGTGTTGTCCAGGTCAAAAGGCCTATGCTACTGAGCAAGGTAGGCCTAGGAAATTATCCAGTAATATAGTGGAAAGAGATAACTAAATTAGCAAATTGTTGAGAATAAAATTGAAATGAATTAAAAAGAAATAGTAAGGATGCCGATAACTGAGTAAAACCAAATTCTTTATTATATTATAGAATATGGGTATTCGCCCTTTTCTTATTGTAATGACAGCACTGGATTTGTGAGAGCTCAAAAAGGGGCCAGGACAGCCCTCAACCCACATTACATTTCCACAGGTCACACCAAGAAGGATGACTAGCAAGATGAGCAAATTAGCATGCTTGATAAGGCCAAGGAATGCTTTGCTCCATCAAAGAGAACCAGTGAGTGTGCAGTTATGATCTCAAGGGACAGCCTTGCATTAATCAGCAAAACGGTTATAGAGTGACTCCTGAGTTCACATCTCTAACCTTATAATACGCCAACCAGCTTCAACAACTCCACACAGCATGAAGTGAGGGAAGAAGGGCGTGCTAGTAACTACCCACCCTTGCCAACGAGGGAAAGACCATTGCAACGACTCGCAAAGAGTCTCCCTGGTGAAGATGGAATGAGAGCGTGATGGGACTGCTAATGAGATCAAAATTCTTGGGAGCAGAATACAAGTAATGGCAGATCAAGAATTTGAAGGTTATGAGAAGGGAAATATTGACGTAGGAAGATTTGAAGGGAAATGTATCAAAATATGGAAAATACCATAATGTAAAGATAATTTGTTATTGAAAAAAAGACCCACCAGCTATAACTGATGAAATTGATATTGTATTTGCAGACATATAATGCATTAGAATAAGGCCTCTTTACAACATTACCAAAAAATTAATCAGGATTATCTACCAGGGTTATGCTGACACATAAAATGTCATATCTCTTTAGAAGATGAAACAACAAATTAAGAAATAAATAGAATCAAAAAAGCTGATGAAAAAGACTCTGTAGATTATATAAATTAAATTGGTCAACCAAAAGGCATACCTAATGAATTTAATACAAGAGATGAAGTTACATTAAGGTTTGTATAAGGTTAATATTAATTTGAATTACAAAAAGAAAATATTAAATTACATAATGGACTAATTACATACAGTAGCAATCAGCAAAGATTTATTAATTACACAGATAAGTCCTTAAAATTTAAAGGAGAGCCATTGGAGGCAACAAGCAGGATGACAAGAGCAAAATAGAATAGCTCTAGATGATTTGTCAACTGAAGATGGAAAAGGTGTTAGGTTTAGGGAACAATGCTGTATTTATATAGCAAATAATACTGCTCCAGAAGGAGCATTTAGTGAAGTAATGATCAAATTGAAAAAGCTAAGAATGGAAGATAAAGCAAATGCTGGAAAAGATAATAAAATGTAAGATTGATTTGATCCAAAGTTAGGAGCATGGGGAGCATAGTTAATTATTAAATTTTGAAAGTTTTTAGGAATTGCATTATTGACAGGAGGATTACTATTTTACTGTGTACTTCCTATACTGAGGTCACTAGTCAAAGCCACAGCTAAGCAAATGGAAATTCAAAGATGTCAAGAAGATGGGAAATTGATTTTTGAGGGTAACCAAAATGGCCTCTACAGTGCACAAAAGATCTGGAATGAAGATCAACTATGCTATTTTTGTGATGTTACATTTTTTATGTTTTGATGTTTATTCCTCTTGGATTCTACATAACTGTGACAACCACAGGCATTGAAATGAAGCTCTAACATAAGTTCATGATCATAAAACTAGTAGCTCACTGAAATCTGTTTTTCTTCATTGCAAAAACATTTCAGAATCAGAATCAGAAAGAGCTTTATTGCCAAGTATGCTTACGCATACAAGGAATTTGTTTTAGTGATATAAGCTTCCAGTACACAGAGACAACAACAACAAAAAACAAAAAAAACAAAAAACAAATTGCAAATAAATAAATTGTACAAACAGTTGTGCTATAGATGACAATGGATTAGAATAGAGTAAGATGCAGAGATGTACTTGGATGGAGGGGTAACAAATAAATATAAGAATATTGCAAATTTTTTGCATAAGTGGTGAACAATTAACTGTTCATGAGGTAGATTGCCTGGGGGAAGAAACTGTTCTTGTGCCTGACTGTCCTGGTATCTGCGGCTCTGAAGCGCCGGCCAGATGGCAAAAGTTCAAAAAGGGGGTAACTTGGGTGAGAGGGATCCAGAGTGATTTTCTGAGCCCTTTTCCTCACTCTGGATGTATACAGTTCTTGACGGGTGGGCAGGGGAGCACCAATAATTCTTTCAGCAGTCCGAACCGTTCTCTGTAGTCTTCTGATGTCTGATTTTGTAGCTGAACCAAAACAGACAGTTATCGAAGTGCAAAGGACAGACTCAATGACGGCTGAGTAGAACTGTTTCAGCAGCTCCTGTGGCAGGTTAAACCTCAGCTGGCGAAGAAAGTACAACCTTTGTTGGGCCTTTTTAACAATGGAGTCAATGTGATTGTCCCACTTCAGGTCCTGATAGATGGTGGCTCCCAGGAATCTGAATGACTCCACTGCAGCCACAGTGCTTTTCATGATGGTGAGTGGGGTGAGTGCAGGGGGGTTTCTCCTGAAGTCCACAATCATCTCCACTGTTTTGAGAGTGTTCAGCTCCAGATTGTTAAGACTGCACCAGACAGCCAGCTGCCCAACCTCTTGTCTGTAAGCAGACTCGTCATTGTCCTGGATGAGGCCGATGACTGTAGTGTCATCTGCAAACTTCAGGAGCTTGACAGAGGGGTCTTTGGAAGTGCAGTCGTTGGTGTAGAGGGAGAAGAGCAGTGGGGAGAGAACACATGCCTGAGGGGCACCAGTGTTGGTGGAGCGGCTGTTTGACATGAATTTCCCCAGTCTCACTAGCTGTTGCCTATCTGTCAGAAAGCTGGTGATCCACTGACAGATAGAGTTGGGAACAGCGAGCTGGGTCAGTTTGGTCTGAAGGGCTGTTGGGATGATGGTGTTGAAAGCCGAAATAAAGTCCACAAACAGGATCCTCACATAAGTCCCTATTTTGTCCAGATGTTGCATGATGAAGTGCAATACCAAGTTGATTGCATCATCCACGGACCTGTTTGCTCGGTAAGCAAACTGCAGGGGGTCCAGTAAGGGTCCAGTGATGTCCTTCAGATAAGCCAGAACCAGTTTTTCAAATGACTTCATGACGACAGACGTTAGAGCCACAGGTCTGTAGTCGTTAAGTCCTGTTATCTTGGGTTTCTTTGGAACGTGGAATGGTGGCGCGTTTGAAGCAGGACGGCACTTCACACAACTCCAGAGATCTCTTGAAGATCTGTGAAAAGATGGGGGCCAATTGGT
The DNA here is from genome assembly GCF_018340385.1 of Cyprinus carpio. NCBI lineage: Eukaryota > Metazoa > Chordata > Actinopteri > Cypriniformes > Cyprinidae > Cyprinus > Cyprinus carpio. The sequence continues at coordinate 44,185 of NW_024873536.1, read as the reverse complement.
CAGCACAGGTTCTCAGACAGGCTGGTGTAACACCATCTGGGCCTGGTGCTTTTCTTCTTTTGTTCTTCCTGAAGACCTGGCGCACATCGATTTCACTAATTTGAAGAGCAGGAGGGGGGGAGAGGGGGATTGATGGAGGTGTTAACGGTTGTGTAGAGAGATGATCAGAATGGATGTGGGGGTGTTTCAAATCTACAATAAAACTCATTCAGGTCATTAGCAAGTCGTTGATTAGCCTCAGTGCAGGGGGATGGTGTCTTGTAGTTGGTAATGGCTCTCAGTCCTTTCCATACTGAAGTTGAGTCGTCTGAAGTAAACTGGTCTTCCAACTTTTTAGAGTAGGTCCTTTTAGCTGCTCTAATCTCTTTGTTCAGTGTGTTTCTGGCCTGATTATACAAGACTCTGTCCCCATTTCTGTAGGCATCCTCTTTGGCCCGACGAAGATGTCTGAGTTTTGCTGTAAACCATGGCTTATCGTTGTTGAATGTTAAATAAGTCCTGGTAGGAATACATATATCCTCACAAAAACTAATATAGGATGTTACGGGCTCTGTGAGTTCGTCCAGATCGGTGGTAGCAGCTTCAAAAACACTCCAATCAGTGAGGTCAAAACAAGCTTGTAAATCCTGCTCTGTTTAGTTGGTCCATCTCTTTACAGTCTTTACTACAGGTTTAGCAGATTTAAGTTTCTGCCTGTAGGTTGGTTTAAGATGAACCAGACAGTGATCAGACAGTCCCAAAGCTGCTCGTGGAACAGAATGATATGAATCCTTTATTGTGGTGTAACAGTGATCCAATATATTACTGTCTCTTGTGGGACATGTAACATGCTGTCTGTATTTTGGCAGTTCACAGGAGAGACTGGCTTTATTAAAGTCCCCAAGAATGATTAAAACAGAGTCCGGGTGTTGTTGTTCTGTCTCTGTGATCTGGTCAGCGAGTTTCTGTAAAGCCAGACTTACGTGCACTTGCGGAGGGATGTAAACACTCACAAGGAATGAACGAGTGAAACTCCCGCGGCGAATAGAACGGCTTGCAGTTGACAACAAGCACTTCTAAATCTGAACAGCACATCTTCTTTAACACAGTTACATCTGTGCACCACCGTTCATTGATATAAAAGCATGTCCCGCCGCCGCGCGATTTCCCCGTTGATTCTGCGTCGTGGCCCGCACTGAACAGCTGAAAGCCCGGCAGATGGAGCGCGCTGTCCGGTATGGCGTCATTGAGCCAGGTTTCCGTGAAACACAGAGCAGCAGAGTGTGATAAATCCTTATTTGTCCAGGAAAGCAAAAGGAGTTCGTCCGTTTTGTTGGGTAGAGAGCGGAGATTTGCCAGATGGATGCTAGGCAACGGCGTTCGAAATGCGCACTTCCTGAGTCTAACGAGCGCACCAGCTCGCTTTCCCCGTTTGCGCTTTTTGAAACGTTTGATCAGCTCCGCTGCTCCACCGACAACAACGTTCAGTAAAACGTCTGAATAATTGAAATCCGGTAAAATATTTTGTGGTGTGTTCTGCAGAATGTTCAGCAGTTCATCCCTGGTGAAACTGATCGTGTTTGACAAACAAAAAACAGGAAAAACGAACAAAACAGTACAAAACAGTACAAACACTGGAGAGCCAAACACTGAAGCAGCCGTCTGCGGCGCCATCGAGGTTTCATTTAAGATGTTAGAAACATATTTAATGTGGGCCAGCTTTAGTTTTAAAATTGCATAAACCAACATTATATAACAGATAAAGAAGGTTTTAAGAACTTGTGGGCTTTCCTTCTGTTCATTTGCTTAGTTGCTCTAAAAGAGTGTTACTGTTCCTTCTGTTCATTTGCTTAGTTGCACTAACAGAGTGTTACTATTTACAAAAGCACTAAACTAAGAGACTTTTGCTTATTAGCTCTAACATAAGGTCATGAGCTTAAAATATTAAAATCTGTATTTCTGTATTGCAAATGACATTTCATTTCACATGGAGAAACATCTTTCACGTGGGCAAGCTTTAGTCTTAACACTGCATAAACCAGCTTTCTCTAATAGAGAAAGAAGATTTTCAGCATGTGTGGCCTTGCATTCTGTTCATTTGCTTAGCTGCAAAACTAAACTAAGCGTCTTATGCTGAGATGTTCAAACATAAGTTCAAGATCATAAAACTAGTAACTCACTGAAATCTGTTTTTCTACTTTGTAAAAAACATTTCATTTCACATGTTAGAAACATCATTAATGTGGGCAAGATTTAGATTTAACTTTGTACAAACTATGATTCTATAACAGAGGAAGAAGGTTTTCAGTACTTGTGGGCTTTCCTTCTGTTCATTTGCTTAGTTGTAATAACAGAGTGTTACTGTTCACAGAAGCGCTAAACTAAGCGTCTAATGCTTAGTAGCGCTAACATAATTTTATGATCATAACACTAGTAACTCACTGAAATGTGTTTTCTGCATTGCAAAAACATTTCATTTAAGATGTTCGAAACATCTTTAATGTGGGCAAGATTTAGTATAAACTTTGTAAAAATCATCACTCTCTAACAGAGAAAGAAGGTTTTCAACATGTGTGGGCTTGCATTCAGTGCCTTTGCTTATTTGCACCAACAGATTGTTACTGTCCACCGAAGATCTAAACTAAACGTCTTATGTTTAGAAGCTCAAACATAAGTTCATGATCATAAATCTAGTATCTCACTGAAATCTGTTTTTCTTCATTGCAAAAACATTTCAAGATATTTGAAACATCTTTAATGTGGCAAGCTTTAGTCTTAAAAGTTCATAAACCAACTTTCTATAACAGATAAAGAAGGTTTTCAGCACTTGTGGGCTTTCCTTCTGTTCATTTGCTTAGTTGTACTAACAGAGTGTTACTGTTCACAAAAGCTCTAAACTAAGAGACTTTTGCTTATTAAATCGAACATACTTTCATGAGCTTAAAACAACTCAAACATTAAAATCTGTATTTCTGCATTGCAAATGACATTTCATTTCACATGGAGAAACAACTTTCACTTGGTCAAGCTTTAGTCTTAAAAGTGCATAAACCAGCTTTCTCTAACAGAGAAAGAATGTTTTCAGCACATGTGGGCTTCCTTTCTGTTCATTTGCTTAGTTGCACTATCAGAGTGTTACCGTTCACAGAAGCAGTAAACTAAGCATCTTATGCTTACTAGCTCTAATCTAAGTTCATGATCATAAAACTAGAAACTCACTGAAATCTGTTTTTCATCATTGCAAAATCATTTCATTTAAGATGTTAGAAACATCTTTAAGTGGACAAGATTTAGTCTGACAAGTTCATAAACCAACTTTCTATAACAGATAAAAAAGGTTTTCAGCACTTGTGGGCTTTCCTTCCGTTCATTTGCTTAGTTGCACTAACAGAGTGTTACTATTCACAAAAGCGCTAAACTAAGAGACTTTTGCTTAGTAGCTCTAACATAAATTAATGAGCTTAAAACAACACAAACATTAAAATCTGTATTTCTGCATTGCAAATGACATTTCATTTCACATGGAGAAATATCTTTCACGTGGGCAAGCTTTAGTCTTAGTGCATAAACCAGCTTTCTCTAACAGAGAAAGAATGTTTTCAGCACATGTGGGCTTCCTTTCTGTTCATTTGCTTAGTTGCACTATCAGAGTGTTACCGTTCACAGTATCGCGAAACTAAGCATCTTATACTTAGAAGCTCAAACATAAGTTCATGATCATAAAACTAGAAACTTACTGAAATCTTTTTTTCTTCATTACAAATACATTTCATTTAAGATGTTAGAAACATCTTTAATGTGGGCAAGCTTTAGTCTTAACTATGCACAAACCAACTTTCTGTAACAGATAAAAAACGTTTCCAGCTCTTGTGGGCTTTCCTTCAGTTCATGTGCTTAGTTGCACTAACAGAGTGCTACTGTTCACAGAAGCGCTAAACTAAGCATCTTATGCTTACTAGCTCTAATCTAAAGAACCTAAAGACAGACACTAAGAGACTTTTGCTTAGTAGCTCTAACATACTTTCATGAGCTTAAAACAACTCAAACATTAAAATCTGTATTTCTGCATTGCAAATGACATTTCATTTCACATGGAGAAACATCTTTTACTTGGTCAAGCTTTACTCTTAAAAGTGCATAAACCAGCTTTCTCTAACAGCGAAAGAATGTTTTCAGCACATGTGGGCTTCGTTTCTGTTCATTTGCTTAGTTGCACTATCAGAGTGTTACCGTTCACAGTATCGCAAAACTAAGCATCTTATGCTTAGAAGCTCAAACATAAAAATCTCAATATCATAAAACTAGTAACTCACTGAAATCTGTTTTTGTACTTTGCAAAAAACATTTCATTTCACATGTTAGAAACATCATTAATGTGGGCAAGCTTTAGATATAACTTTGTACAAAGTATCGTTTTATAAAAGAGAAAGAAGCTTTTCAACACATGTTGGCTTTATTTCTGTTCAGTTGCTTATTTGCAATAAGTGTTTCTGTTCACAGAAGCGCTAAACGAAGCGTCTAATGCTTAGTAGCGCTAACATAAGTTCATGATCATTAAACTAGTAGTAACTCACTGAAATCTGTTTTTCTTCATTGCAAAAACCTTTCATTTAAGATGTTAGAAACATCTTTAATGTGGGCAAGCTTTAGACTTAACTATGTACAAACCAACTTTCTATAAAAGATAAAAGAGGTTTTCAGCACTTGTGGGATTTCCTTCAGTTCATTTGCTTAGTTGCACTAACAGAGTGTTACTTTTCACAGAAGCACTAAACTAAGCGTCTTATGCTTACTAGCTCTAATCTAAGTTCATGATCATTAAACTAGTAACTCACTGAAATCTGTTTTTCTTCATTGCAAAAACCTTTCATTTAAGATGTTAGAAACATCTTTAATATGGGCAAGCTTTAGTCTTAATTATGTACAAACCAACTTTCTATAACAGATCAAAAAGGTTTTCAGCACTTGTGGGCTTTCCTTCTGTTCATTTGCTTAGTTGCACTAACAGAGTGATACTGTTCACAAAAGCGCTAAACTAAGCGTCTAATGCTTAAAAGCGCTAACATAAGTTCATGATCATAAAACTACAAACTCACTGAATTCTGTTTTTCTTCATTGCAAAACTATTTCATTTAAGATGTTAGAAACATCTTTAAGTGGGCAAGCTTTAGTCTTAAATGTGCATAAACCAACTTTCTATAACAGATAAAGAAGGTTTTCAGCACTTGTGGGCTTTCATTCTGTTCATTTGCTTAGTTGCACTAACAGAGTGTTACTTTTCACAAAAGCGCTAAACTAAGCGTCTAATGCTTAAAAGCGCTAACATAAGTTCATGATCATAAAACTAGTAACTCACTGAAATGTGTTTTCTGCTTTGCAAAACTATTTCATTTAAGATGTTAGAAACATCTTTAATGATGGCAAGCTGGGCAAGCTTTAGTCTTAAATGTGCATAAACCAACTTTCTATAACAGATAAAGGTTTTCAGCACTTGTGGGCTTTCCTTCTGTTCATTTGCTTAGTTGCACTAACAGAGTGTTACTTTTCACAAAAGCGCTAAACTAAGCATCTAATGCTTAAAAGCGCTAACATAAGTTCATGATCATAAAACTAGTAACTCACTGAAATGTGTTTTCTGCATTGCTAAAACATTTCTTTTAAGATGTTCGAAACATCTTTAATGTGTGCAAGATTTAGTCTTAACTTTGTAAAAATCATTATTCTCTAACAGAGAAAGAAGGTTGTCAGCATGTGTGGCCTTGCATTCTGTGCCTTTGCTTATTTGCACTAACAGAGTGTTACTGTCCACAGAAGATCTAAACTAAGCGTCTTATGCTTAGAACCTCAAACATAAGTTAATGATCATAAAACCAGTAACTCACTGAAATCTGTTTTTCTTCATTGCAAAAACCTTTAATTTTAAACATTAGAAACATCTTAAAGTGGACAAGCTTTAGTCTGACAAGTGCATAAACCAACTTTCTATAACAGATAAAAAAGGTTTTCAGCACTTGTGGGCTTTCCTTCCGTTCATTTGCTTAGTTGCACTAACAGAGTGTTACTATTTACAAAAGCACTAAACTAAGAGACTTTTGCTTAGTAGCTCTGACATAAATTTATGAGCTTAAAACAACACAAACATTAAAATCTGTATTTCTGCATTGCAAATGACATTTCATTTCACATGGAGAAATATCTTTCACGTGGGCAAGCTTTAGTCTTAACAGTGCATAAAACAGATTTCTCTAGCAGGGAAAGAATGTTTTCAGCACTTGTGGGCTTCCTTTCTGTTCATTTGCTTAGTTGCACTATCAGAGTGTTACTGTTCACAGATGCGCTAAACTAAGCGTCTTATGGTTGAAGCTCAAACATAAGTTTATGATCATAAAACTAGAAACTTACTGAAATCTGTTTTTCTTAATTGCAAAAACCTTTCATTTAAGATGTTAGAAACATTTTTAATGTGGGCAAGCTTTAGATTCACTATGTACAAACCAACTTTCTATAACAGATAAAAAAGGTTTTCAACACTTGTGGGCTTTCCTTCCGTTCATTTGCTTAGTTGCAAAAACAGAGTGTTACTTTTCAAGGAAGCCCCTAAACTAAGAATCTTATGCTTACTAGCTCTAATCTAAGTTCATGATCATTAAACTAGTAACTCACTGAAATCTGTTTTTCTTCATTGCAAAAACCTTTCAAGATGTTAGAAACATCTTTAATGATGGCAAGCTTTAGTCTTAACTATGTACAAACCAACTTTCTATAATAGATTAAAAAGGTTTTCAGCACTTGTTGGCTTTCCTTCTGTTCATTTGCTTAGTTGCACTAACAGAGTGTTACTGTTCACAAAAGCGCTAAACTAAGCATCTAATGCTTAAAGCGCTAACATAAGTTCATGATCATAAAACTAGTAACTCACTGAAATGTTGTTTTCTGCTTTGCAAAACTATTTCATTTAAGATGTTAGAAACATTGTTAATGTGGGCAAGATTTAGTCTTAACTCACTAAAAATCATCATTCTCTAACAGAGAAAGAAGGTTTGTCAGCACGTGTGGCCTTTCGTTCACAAAATTTGCTTATTTGCACTAACAGAGTGTTACCGTTCACAAAAGCGCTAAACTAAGCATCTAATGCTTAAAAGCGCTAACATAAGTTCATGATCATAAAACTAGTAACTCACTGAAATGTGTTTTCTGCATTGCAAAAACATTTCATTTAAGATGTTAGAAACATCTTTAATGTGTGCAAGATTTAGTCTTAACTTTGTAAAAATCATTATTCTCTAACAGAGAAAGAAGGTTGTCAGCATGTGTGGCCTTGCATTCTGTGCCTTTGCTTATTTGCACTAACAGAGTGTTACTGTCCACAGAAGATCTAAACTAAGCGTCTTATGCTTAGAACCTCAAACATAAGTTAATGATCATAAAACCAGTAACTCACTGAAATCTGTTTTTCTTCATTGCAAAAACCTTTCATTTAAAATATTAGAAACATCTTTAATGTGGGCAAGTTTTAGTCTTAACTATGTACAAAACCAACTTTCTGTAACAGATGAAAAAAGGTTTTCAGCACTTGTGAGCTTTCCTTCAGTTCATGTGCTTAGTTGCACTAACAGAGTGTTACTGTTCACAGAAGCAGTAAACTAAGCGTCTTGTGCTTACTAGCTCTAATCTAAGTTCATGATCATAAAACTAGAAACTAACCGAAATCTGTTTTTCATCATTGCAAAATCATTTCATTTAAGATGTTAGAAACATCGTTAAGTGGACAAGCTTTAGTCTTAACAGTGCATAAAACAGATTTCTCTAGCAGGCAAAGAATGTTTTCAGCACTTGTGGACTTCCTTCCTGTTCAATTGCTTAGTTGCACTAACAGAGTGTTACTGTTCACATTAGCGCAAAACTAAGCGCCTAATGGTTGAAGCTCAAACATAAGTTAAAGATCATAAAACTAGAAACTTACTGAAATCTGTTTTTCTTCATTGCAAAAACCTTTCATTTAAGATGTTAGAAACATCTTTAATGTGGGCAAGCTTTAGACTTCACTATGTACAAATCAACTTTCTATAACAGATTAAAAAGGTTTTCAGCACTTGTGGGCTTTCCTTCCGTTCATTTGCTTAGTTGCAAAAACAGAGTGTTACTGTTCACAGAAGCGCTAAAATAAGCTTCCTATGCTTACTAGCGCTAATCTAAGTTCATGATCATTAAACTAGTCACTCACTGAAATCTGTTTTTCTTCATTGCAAAAACATTTCATTTAAGATATTAGAAACATCTTTAAGTGGGCAAGCTTTAGTCTTAAATGTGCATAAACCAACTTTCTATAACAGAAAAAGAAGGATTTCAGCACTTGTGGGATTTCCTTTTGTTCATTTGTTTAGTTGCACTAACAGACTGTTACTTTTCACAGAAGCGCTAAACTAAGCGTCTTATGCTTACTAGCTCTAATCTAAGTTCATGATCATTAAACTAGTAACTCACTGAAATCTGTTTTCTTCATTGCAAAACTATTTCATTTAAGATGTTAGAAACATCTTTAATGATGGCAAGCTTTAGTCTTAACTATGTACAAACCAACTTTCTATAACAGATAAAAAAGGTTTTCAGCACTTGTGGGCTTCCTTTCTGTTCAATTGCTTAGTTGCACTATCAGAGTGTTACTGTTCACATTAGCGCAAAACTAAGCGTCTAATGGTTGAAGCTCAAACATAAGTTTTATGATCATAAAACTAGAAACTTACTGAATTCTGTTTTTCTTCGTTGCAAATACATTTAATTTAAGATGTTAGAAACATCTTTAATGAGGGCAAGCTTTAGTCTTAACTATGCACAAACCAACTTTCTGTAACAGATAAAAAAGGTTTTCAGCTCTTGTGGGCTTTCCTTCAGTTCATGTGCTTAGTTGCACTAACAAAGTGTTACTGTTCACAGAAGCGCTAAACTAAGCTTCTTATGGTTGAAGCTCAAACATAAGTTCATGATCATAAAACTAGAAACTTACTTAAATCTGTTTTTCTGCATTGCAAAAACATTTTATTTAATATATTAGAAACATCTTTAATGTGGGCAAGCTTTAGTCTTAACTATGTACAAACCAACTTTCTGTAACAGATGAAAAAGGTTTTCAGCACTTGTGAGCTTTCCTTCAGTTCATGTGCTTAGTTGCACTAACAGAGTGTTACTGTTCACAGAAGCAGTAAACTAAGCATCTTATGCTTACTAGCTCTAATCTAAGTTCATGATCATTAAAACTAGAAACTCACCCGAAATCTGTTTTTCATCATTGCATAATCATTTCATTTAAGATGTTAGAAACATCTTTAAGTGGACAAGATTTAGTCTGACAAGTGCATAAACCAACTTTCTATAACAGATAAAAAAGGTTTTCCGCACTTGTGGGCTTTCCTTCCGTTCATTTGCTTAGTTGCACTAACAGAGTGTTACGATTCACAAAAGCGCTAAACTAAGAGACTTTTGCTTAGTAGCTCTAACATAAATTCATGAGCTTAAAACAACACAAACATTAAAATCTGTATTTCTGCATTGCAAATGACATTTCATTTCACATGGAGAAATATCTATCACGTGGGCAAGCTTTAGTCTTAACAGTGCATAAAACAGATTTCTTTAGCAGGGAAAGAATGTTTTCAGCACTTGTGGGCTTCCTTTCTGTTCATTTGCTTAGTTGCACTATCTTAGTGTTACTGTTCACATTAGCGCAAAAATAATCGTCTAATGGTTGAAGCTCAAACATAAGTTCATGATCATAAAACTAGAAACTTACTGAAATCTGTTTTTCTTCATTGCAAAAACCTTTCATTTAAGATGTTAGAAACATCTTTAATGTGGGCAAGCTTTAGTCTTAACTACGCACAAACCAACTTTCTGTAACAGATAAAAAAGGTTTTCAGCTCTTGTGTGCTTTCCTTCAGTTCATGTGATTAGTTGCACTAACAGAGTGTTACTGTTCACAGAAGCGCTAAACTAAGCGTTATATGGTTGAAGCTCAAACATAAGTTCATGATCATAAAACTAGAAACTTACTGAAATCTGTTTTTCTTCATTGCAAAAACCTTTCATTTAAGATGTTAGAAACATCTTTAATGTGGGCAAGCTTTAGACTTCGCTATGTACAAACCAACTTTCTATAACAGATTAAAAAGGTTTTCAGCACTTGTGGGCATTCCTTCCGTTCACTTGCTTAGTTGCAAAAACAGAGTTTTACTGTTTACAGAAGCGCTAAAATAAGCATCTTATGCTTACTAGCTCTAATCTAAGTTCATGATCATTAAACTAGTAACTCACTGAAATCTGTTTTTCTTCATTGCAAAAACATTTCATTTAAGATATTAGAAACATCTTTAAGTGGGCAAGCTTTAGTCTTAAATGTGCATAAACCAACTCTCTAATAACAGATAAAGAAGGTTTTCAGTACTTGTGGGCTTTCATTCTGTTCATGTGCTTAGTTGCACTAACAGAGTGTTACTGTTCACAAAAGCGCTAAACTAAGTGTCTAATGCTTAAAAGCGCTAACATAAGTTCATGATCATAAAACTAGTAACTCACTGAAATGTGTTTTCTGCATTGCAAAACCATTTATTTTAAGATGTTCGAAACATCTTTAATGTAGGCAAGATCAAACTATCATTCTCTACAAATCATTATTCTCTAACAGAGAAAGGTTGTCAGCATGTGTGGCCTTGCATTCTGTGCCTTTACTTATTTGCACTAACAGAGTGTTACTGTTCACAAAAGCGCTAAACTAAGCGTCTAATGCTTAAAAGCACTAACATAAGTTCATGATCATAAAACTAGTAACTCACTGAAATGTGTTTTCTGCATTGCAAAACCATTCATTTTAAGATGTTCAAAACATCTTTAATGTGGGCAAGATTTAGTCTTAACTTTGTAAAAATCATTATTCTCTAACAGAGAAAGAAGATTGTCAGCATGTGTGGCCTTGCATTCTGTGCCTTTGCTTATTTGCACTAACATAGTGTTACTGTTCACAAAAGAGCTAAACTAAGCGTCTAATGCTTAAAAGCGCTAACATAAGTTCATGATCATAAAACTAGTAACTCACTGAAATGTGTTTTCTGCATTGCAAAAAAACCATTTATTTTAAGATGTTCGAAACATCTTTAAGTGGACAAGATTTAGTCTGACAAGTGCATAAAACAACTTTCTATAACAGATAAAAAGTTTTCAGCACTTGTGAGCTTTCCTTCAGTTCATGTGCTTAGTTGCACTAACAGAGTGTTACTGTTCACAGAAGCAGTAAACTAAGCATCTTATGCTTACTAGCTCTAATCTAAGTTCATGATCATAAAACTAGAAACTCACCGAAATCTGTTTTTCATCATTGCAAAATCATTGCATTTAAGATGTTAGAAACATCTTTAAGTGGATAAGCTTTAGTCTGACAAGTGCATAAACCAACTTTCTGTAACAGATAAAAAAAGGTTTTCAGCACTTTTGGGCTTTCTTTCCTTCCATTTGCTTAGTTGCACTAACAGAGTGTTACTGTTCACAAAAGCGCTAAACTAAGCATCTAATGCTTAAAAGCGCTAACATAAGTTCATGATCATAAAACTAGTAACTCACTGAAATGTGTTTTCTGCATTGCTAAAACATTTATTTTAAGCTGTTCGAAACATCTTTAATGTGGGCAAGATTTAGTCTTAACCAAGTAAAAATCATTATTCTCTAACAGAGAAAGAAGGTTGTCAGCATGTGTGGCCTTGCATTCTGTGCCTTTCCTTATTTGCAATAACAGAGTGTTACTGTTCACAAAAGCGCTAAACTAAGCGTCTAATGCTTAAAAGCGCTAACATAAGTTCATGATCATAAAACTAGTAACTCACTGAAATGTGTTTTCTGCATTGCAAAACCATTTATTTTAAGATGTTGGAAACATATTTAATGTGGGCAAGATTTAGTCTTAACTTTGTAAAAATCATTATTCTCAAACAAAGAAGGTTGTCAGCATGTGTGGCCTTGCATTCTGTGCCTTTGCTTATTTGCACTAACAGAGTGTTACTGTTCACAAAAGCGCTAAACTAAGCATCTAATGCTTAAAGCGCTAACATAAGTTCATGATCATAAAACTTACTGAAATCTGTTTTTCTTCATTGCAAAAACCTTTCATTTAAAATATTAGAAACATCTTTAATGTGGGCAAGTTTTAGTCTTAACTAAGTACAAACCAACTTTCTGTAACAGATGAAAAAGGTTTTCAGCACTTGTGAGCTTTCCTTCAGTTCATGTGCTTAGTTGCACTAACAGAGTGTTACTGTTCACAGAAGCAGAAAACTAAGCGTCTTGTGCTTACTAGCTCTAATCTAAGTTCATGATCATAAAACTAGAAACTCACCGAAATCTGTTTTTCATCATTGCAAAATCATTTCATTTAAGATGTTAGAAACATCATTAAGTGGACAAGCCTTAGTCTTAATAGTGCATAAAACAGATTTCTCTAGCAGGCAAAGAATGTTTTCAGCACTTGTGGGCTTCCTTCCTGTTTAATTGGTTAGTTGCACTATCAGAGTGTTACTGTTCACATTAGCGCAAAAATAATCGTCTAATGGTTGAAGCTCAAACATAAGTTCATGATCATAAAACTAGAAACTTACTGAAATCTGTTTTTCTTCATTGCAAAAACATTTCATTTAAGATATTAGAAACATCTTTAAGTGGGCAAGCTTTAGTCTTAAATGTGCATAAACCAACTTTCTATAACAGAAAAAGAAGGATTTCAGCACTTGTGGGATTTCCTTCCGTTCATTTGCTTAGTTGCACTAACAGAGTGTTACTGTTCACAAAAGCGCTAAACTAAGCGTCTAATGCTTAAAAGCACTAACATAAGTTCATGATCATAAAACTAGTAACTCACTGAAAGTGGGCAAAAACTCTTAACTTTGTAAAAATCTGTTTACTAGATGCTCAAACATGAGTTCATGATCATAAAACTAATAACTCACTGAAATCTGTTTTCTGCATTGCTAAAACATTTCATTTAAGATGTTAGAAAAATCTTTCGTGTGGGCAAGCTTATCTCTTAACTTTGTACAAACTATCATTCTCTATAAGAGAAAGTAGGTTTTTAGCACTTCTGGGCTTTCTTTCTGTTCATTTGCTTAGTTGCACTAACAGAGTGTTACTCTTCACAGAAGCGCTAAACTGAGCGTTTTATGCTTAGAAGCTCAAACATATGTTCATGATCATAAAACTAATAACTCACTGAAATCCGTTTTCTGCATTGCTAAAACATTTCATTTAATATGTTAGCAACATCTTTCATGTGAGCAAGCTTATGTCTTAACTTTGTACAAACTATCATTCTCTATCAGAGAAAGTAGGGTTTTTAGCACACTTGGGGGCTTTCTTTCTGTTCATTTGCTTAGTTGCACTAACAGAGTGTTACTGTTCACAGAAGCGCTAAACTGAGCGCTTTATATGCTTAGAAGCTCAAACATGAGTTCATGATCATAAAACTAGTAACTCACTGAAATCTGTTTTCTGCATTGCTAAAACATTGCTTTTAAGATGTTAGAAACATCTTACATGTGGGCAAGCTTATGTCTTAACTTTGTACAAACTATTATTCTCTATCAGATAAAGAAGGTTTTTAGCACTTCTGGGCTTTCTTTCTGTTCATTTGCTTAGTTGCACTAACAGAGTGTTACTGTTCACAGAAGTGCTAAACTGAGCGTCGTATGCTTAGAAGCTCAAACATAAGTTCATTATCATAAAACTAATAACTCACTGAAACCTGTTTTCTGCATTGCTAAAACATTTAATTTAAGATGTTACAAACATCTTTAATGTGGGCAAGCTATAGTCTTAACTTTGAACAAACTATCATTCTCTATCAGAGAAAGTAGGTTTTTAGCACTCCTGGGCTTTCTTTCTGTTCATTTGCTTAGTTCCACTAACAGAGTGTTACTGTACACAGAAGCACTAAACTGAGCGTTTTATGCTTAGAAGCTCAAACATATGCTATTGATCATAAAACTAGTAACGCAATGAAATCTGTTTTCTGCATTGCTAAAACATTTAATTTAAGATGTTACAAACATCTTACATGTGGGCAAGCTTATGTCTTAACTTTGCACAAACTATCATTCTCTAACAGAGAAAGAAGGTTTTTCAAAAACTGTGGGCTTTCTTTCTGTTCATTTGCTTAGTTGCACTAAAAGAGTGTTACTGGTCACAGAAGCGCTAAAACTGAGCGTTTTATGCTTAGAAGCTCAAACATGAGTTCATGATCATAAAACTAGTAACTCACTGAAATCTGTTTTCTGCATTGCTAAAACATTTCATTTAAGATGTTAGATACATTATTCATGTGGGCAAGCTTATGTCTTAACTTTGTACAAACTATCATTCTCTATCAGAGAAAGAAGGTTTTCAGCACTTCTAGGCTTTCTTTCCGTTCATTTGCTTAGTTGCACTAACAGTGTGTTACTGTACACAGAAGCACTAAACTGAGCGTTTTATGCTTAGAAGCTCAAACATATGTTATTGATCATAAAACTAGTAACGCAATGAAATCTGTTTTCTGCATTGCTAAAACATTTAATTTAAGATGTTACAAACATCTTTAATGTGGGCAAGCTTATGTCTTAACTTTGCACAAACTATCATTCTCTATCAGATAAAAAAGGTTTTCAGCACTTCTGGGCTTTCTTTCTGTTCATTTGCTTAGTTGCACTAACAGAGTGTTACTGTTCACAGAAGCGCCAAACTGAGCGCTTTATGCTTAGAAGCTCAAACATGAGTTCATGATCATAAAACTAATAACTCACTGAAATCTGTTTTCTGCATTGTAAAAAACATTTCATTTAAGATGTTAGAAACATCTTTCATGTGGGCAAGCTTATGTCTTAACTTTGCACAAACTATCATTCCTCTAACAGAGAAAGAAGGTTTTCTCAGAACTTCTGGGCTTTCTTTCTGTTCATTTGCTTAGTTCCACTAAAAGAGTGTTAACCCTCACACAATCAAGGAACTGAGCGTTTTATGCTTAGAAGCTCAAACATATGTTCATGATCATAAAACTAATAACACACTGAAAACTGTTTTCTGCATTGCTAAAACATTGCATTTAAGATGTTAGAAACATCTTTCATGTGGGCAAGCTTATGTCTTAACATTGCACAAACTATCATTCTCTAACAGAGAAAGAAGGATTTCTCAAACTGTGGGCTTTCTTTCTGTTCATTTGCTTAGTTGCACCAACAGAGTGTTGCTCACAGAAGCGCTAAACTGAGCGTTTTATTCTTAGAAGCTCAAACATGAGTTCATGATCATAAAACTAGTAACTCACTGAAATCTTTTTTCTGCAGTGCTAAAACATTTCCTTTAAGATGTTAGATACATTATTCATGTGGGCAAGCTTATGTCTTAACTTTGTACAAACTATCATTCTCTATCAGAGAAAGAAGGTTTTTTAGCACTTCTGGGCTTTCTTTCTGTTCATTTGCTTAGTTGCACTAACAGAGTGTTACTGTTCACAGAAGTGCTAAACGGAGCGTCTTATGCTTAGAAGCTCAAACATATGTTCATGATCATAAAACTAATAACTCACTGAAATCTGTTTTCTGCATTGCTAAAACATTTCATTTAAGATGTTACAAACATCTTTTAATGTGGGCAAGCTTATGTCTTAACTTTGAACAACCTATCATTCTCTAACAAAGAAAAGAAGGTTTTCAGCACTTCTGGGCTTTCTTTCTGTTCATTTGCTTAGTTGCACTAAAAGAGTGTTACTGGTCAAACAGAAGCGCTAAAACTGAGCGTCTTATGCTTAGAAGCTCAAACATATGTTCATGATCATAAAACTAATAACTCACTCAAATCTGTTTTCTGCTTTGCTAAAACATTTAATTTAAGATGTTAGATAAATCATTCATGTGGGCAAGCTTATGTCTTAACTTTGCACAAACTATCATTCTCTATCAGAGAAAGAAGGTTTTCTCAAACTTTGGGCTTTCTTTCTGTTCATTTGCTTAGTTCCACTAACAGAGTGTTACTGGTCACAGAAGCGCTAAACTGAGCGTTTTATGCTTAGAAGCTCAAACATGAGTTCATGATCATAAAACTAGTAACTCACTGAAATCCGTTTTCTGCATTGCTAAAACATTTCATTTAAGATGTTACAAACATCTTTAATGTGGGCAAGCTTATAGTCTTAAATTTGAAAAAACTATCATTCTCTAACAGAGAAAGAAGGTTTTCAGCACTTGTGGGCTTTCTGTCTGTTCATTTGCTTAGTTGCACTAACAGAGTGTTACTGTTCACAGGAGCGCTAAACTGAGCGTTTTATGCTTAGGAGCTCAAACATATGTTCATGATCATAAAACTAAAAACTCAATGAAATCCGTTTTCTGCATTGCTAAAACATTTCATTTAAGATGTTAGAAACATCTTACATGTGGGCAAGCTTATGTCTTAACTTTGCACAAACTATCATTCTCTGACAGAGAAAGAAGGTTTTCTCAAACTGTGGGCTTTCTTTCTGTTAATTTGCTTAGTTGCACTAACAGAGTGTTACTGGTCACAGAAGCGCTAAACTGAGCGCTTTATGCTTAGAACCTCAAACATATGTTCATGATCATAAAACTAATAACTCACTGAAATCTGTTTTCTGCATTGCTAAAACATTTCATTTAAGATGTTAGATAAATCTTTCATGTGGGCAAGCTTATGTATTAACTTTGTACAAACTATCATTCTCTATCAGAGAAAGAAGGTTTTTTAGCACTTCTGGGCTTTCTTTCTGTTCATTTGCTTAGTTGCACTAACAGAGTGTTACTGTTCACAGAAGTGCTAAACTGAGCGTCTTATGCTTAGAAGCTCAAACATATGTTCATGATCATAAAACTAATAACTCACTGAAATCTGTTTTCTGCATTGCTAGATCTTATATAAATAGATGTTACAAACATCTTTAATGTGGGCAAGCTATAGTCTTAACTTTGAACAAACTATCATTCTCTAACAGAGAAAGAAGGTTTTTAGCACTTCTGGGCTTTCTTTCTGTTCATTTGCTTAGTTGCACTAACAGAGTGTTACTGTACACAGAAGCGCTAAACTGAGCGTTTTATGCTTAGAAGCTCAAACATGAGTTCATGATCATAAAACTAGTAACTCACTGAAATCTGTTTTCTGCATTGCTAAAACATTGCATTTAAGATGTTACAAACATCTTTCATGTGGGCAAGCTTATGTCTTAACTTTGCAGAAACTATCATTCTCTGACAGAGAAAGAAGGTTTTCTCAAACTGTGGGCTTTCTTTCTGTTCATTTGCTTAGTTGCACTAACAGAGTGTTACTGTTCACAGAAGTGCTAAACTGAGCATCTTATGCTTAGAAGCTCAAACATATGTTCATGATCATAAAACTAGCAACTCACTGAAATCTGTTTTCTGCATTGCAAGAAACATTTCATTTAAGATGTTAGAAACACCTTTCATGTGGACAAGCTTATGTCTTAACTTTGCACAAACTATCATTCACTAACACAAAAAGAAGGTTTTCAGAACTTCTGGGCTTTCTTTCTGTTCATTTGCTTAGTTGCACCAACAGAGTGTTACTGGTCACAGAAGCGCTAAACTGAGCGTTTTATGCTTAGAAGCTCAAACATGAGTTCATGATCATAAAACTAATAACTCACTGAAATCTGTTTTCTGCATTGCTAAAACATTGCATTTAAGATGTTACAAACATCTTTAATGTGGGCAAGCTTATGTCTTAACTTTGTACAAACTATCATTCTCTATCAGAGAAAGAAGGTTTTTAGCACTTCTGGGCTTTCTTTCTGTTCATTTGCTTAGTTCCACTAACAGAGTGTTACTTTACACAGAAGCTCTAAACTGAGCGTTTTATGCTTAGAAGCTCAAACATATGTTCATGATCATAAAACTAATAACTCACTGAAATCTGTTTTCTGCATTGCTAAAACATTTCATTTAAGATGTTACAAACAACTTTAATGTGGGCAAACTATAGTCTTAACTTTGAACAAACTATCATCATCTAACAGAGAAAGGAGGTTTTCAGGAGTTCTGGGCTTTCTTTCTGTTCATTTGCTTAGTTGCACTAACAGAGTGTTACTGGTCACAGAAGCGCTAAACTGAGCGTCTTATGCTTAGAAGCTCAAACATAATGTTCATGATCATAAAACTAATAACTCACTGAAATCTGTTTTCTGCATTGCTAAAACATTTCATTTAAGATGTTAGAATCATCTTTCATGTGGGCAAGCTTATGTCTTAACTTTGAACAAACTATCATTCTCTAAGAGAGAAAGAAGGTTTTCAGCACTTCTGTGGGCTTTCTTTCTGTTCATTTGCTTAGTTGCACTAACAGAGTGTTAATGGTCAAAGAAGCGCTAAACTGAGCGTTTTATGCTTAGAAGCTCAAACATGAGTTCATGATCATAAAACTAATAACTCACTGAAATCTGTTTTCTACATTGCAAAAACATTGCATTTAAGATGTTAGAAACATCTTTCATGTGGACAAGCTTATGTCTTAACTTTGTACAAACTATCATTCTCTATCAGAGAAAGAAGGTTTTCTCAAACTGTGGGCTTTCTTTCTGTTCATTTGCTTAGTTGCACTAACAGAGTGTTACTGTTCACAGAAGCGCTAAACTGAGCGTCTTATGCTTAGAAGATCAAACATATGTTCATTATCATAAAACTAATAACTCACTGAAATCTGTTTTCTGCATTGCTAAAACATTTCATTTAAGATGTTAGAAAAATCTTTCATGTGGGCAAGCTTATGTCTTAACTTTGTACACACTATCATTCTCTAACAGAAAAAGAAGGTTTTCAGCACTTCTGGGCTTTCTTTCTGTTCATTTGCTTAGTTGCACTAACAGAGTGTTACTGTTCACAGAAGCGCCAAACTGAGCGCTTTATGCTTAGAAACTCAAACATATGTTCATGATCATAAAACTAGTAACTCACTGATATCCGTTTTCTGCATTGCTAAAACATTTTAAGATGTTAGAAACATCTTTAATGTGGGCAAGCTTATGTCTTTGTACAAACTATCATTCTCTAACAGAGAAAGAAGGTTTTCCAGCACTTCTGGGCTTTCTTTCTGTTCATTTGCTTAGTTGCACTAACAGAGTGTTACTCTTCACAGAATCGCTAAACTGAGCGTTTTATGCTTAGGAGCTCAAACCATATGTTCATGATCATAAAACTAAAAACTCACTGAAATCTGCTCTGCATTGCTGAAACATTTCATTTAAGATGTTAGAAACATCTTTCATGTGGGCAAGCTTATGTCTTAACTTTGCACAAACTATCATTCTCTCAGAGAAAGTAGGTTTTTAGCACTTCTGGGCTTTCTTTCTGTTCATTTGCTTAGTTGCACTAACAGAGTGTTACTGGTCACAGAAGCGCTAAACTGAGCGTTTTATGCTTAGAAGCTCAAACATGAGTTCATGATCATAAAACTAAAAAACTCACTGAAATCTGTTTTCTGCATTGCTAAAACATTTCATTTAAGATGTTAGATACATTATTCATGTGGGCAAGCTTATGTCTGAACTTTGTGCAAACTATCATTCTCTATCAGAGGAAGAAGGTTTTTAGCACTTCTGGGCTTTCTTTCTGTTCATTTGCTTAGTTGCACTAACAGAGTGTTACTGTTCACAGAAGCGCTAAACTGAGCGTTTTATGCTTAGAAGCTCAAAACATAAGTTCATGATCATAAAACTAATAACTCACTGAAATCTGTTTTCTGCATTGCTAAAACATTTCATTTAAGATGTTAGAAACATCTTTCATGTGGGCAAGCTTATGTCTTAACTTTGCACAAACTATCATTCTCTATCAGAGAAAGAAGGTTTGCCAAACTTCTGGGCTTTCTTTCTGTTCATTTGCTTAGTTGCACTAACAGAGTGTTACTGGTCACAGAAGCGCTAAACTGAGCGTTTTATGCTTAGAAGCTCAAACATGAGTTCATGATCATAAAACTAGTAACTCACTGAAATCTGTTTTCTGCATTGCTAAAACATTTCATTTAATATGTTAGAAACATCTTTCATGTGAGCAAGCTTATCTCTTAACTTTGTACAAACTATCATTCTCTATCAGAGAAAGAAGGTTTTTAGCACTTCTGGGCTTTCATTCTGTTCATTTGCTTAGTTGCACTAACAGAGTGTTAGTGTTCACAGGAGCGCTAAACTGAGCGTTTTATGCTTAGGAGCTCAAACATATGTTCATGATCATAAAACTAAAAACTCACTGAAATCTGTTCTGCATTGCTGAAACATTTCATTTAAGATGTTAGAAACATCTTTCATGTGGGCAAGCTTATGTCTTAACTTTACACAAACAATCATTCTCTGACAGAGAAAGAAGTTTTGTTTGCACTTCTGGGGCTTTCTTTCTGTTCATTTGCTTAGTTGCACTAACAGAGTGTTACTGTACACAGAAGCTCTAAACTGAGCGTTTTATGCTTAGAAGCTCAAACATGAGTTCATGATCATAAAACTAGTAACTCACTGAAATCTGTTTTCTGCATTGCGAAAACATTGCATTTAAGATGTTAGAAACATCTTTCATGTGGACAAGCTTATGTCTTAACTTTGTACAAACTATCATTCTCTATCAGAGAAAGAAGGTTTTCAGCACTTGTGGGCTTTCTTTCTGTTCATTTGGTTAGATCCATTAACAGAGTGTTACTGTTCACAGAAGCGCTAAACTGAGCGTCTTATGCTTAGAAGCTCAAACATATGTTCATGATCATAAAACTAATAACTCACTGAAATCTGTTTTCTGCATTGCTAAAACATTTCATTTAATATTTTAGCAACAACCTTCATGTGAGCAAGCTTATGTCTTAACTTTGTACAAACTATCATTCTCTATCAGAGAAAGAAGGTTTTCAGCACTTCTGGGCTTTCTTTCTGTTCATTTGCTTAGTTGCACTAACAGAGTGTTACTGTTCACAGAAGCGCTAAACTGAGCGCTTTATGCTTAGAACCTCAAACATATGTTCATGATCATAAAACTAGTAACTCACTGAAATCTGTTTTCTGCATTGCTAAAACATTACATTTAAGATGTTAGATAAATCTTTCATGTGGGCAAGCTTATGTCTTAACTTTGCACAAAGTATCATTCTCTAACAGAGAAAGAAGGTTTTCAGCACTTCTGGGCTTTCTTTCTGTTCATTTGCTTAGTTGCACTAACAGAGTGTTACTGGTCACAGAAGCTCTAAACTGAGCGTTTTATGCTTAGAAGCTCAAACATATGTTCATGATCATAAAACTAATAACTCACTGAAATCTGTTTTCTGCATTGCTAAAACATTTCATTTAAGATGTTAGAAACATCTTATCATGTGGGAAAGCTTATGTCTTAACTTTGCACAAAAACTATCATTCTCTATCAGAGAAAGAAGGTTTTTCAGCACTTCTGGGCTTTCTTTCTGTTCATTTGCTTAGTTGCACTAACAGAGTGTTACTGTTCACAGAAGCGCTAAACTGAGCGTTTTATGCTTAGAAGCTCAAACATGAGTTCATGATCATAAAACTAATAACTCACTGAAATCTGTTTTCTGCATTGCTAAAACATTGATCATTAAAGATGTTAGAAACATCTTTAACATGGGCAAGCTATAGTCTTAACTTTGCACAAACTATCATTCTCTAACAGAGAAAGAAGGTTTTCAGCACTTGTAGCATTTCTTTCTGTTCATTTGCTTAGTTGCACTAACAGAGTGTTACTGTCTCAGAAGCGCTAAACTGAGCGTTTTTATGCTTAGAAGCTCAAACATAGTTCATGATCATAAAAACTAGTAACTCACTGAAATCTGTTTTTTCTGCATTGCTAAAACATTTCATTTAAGATGTTAGAAAATTATTTTTTGTGGACAAGCTTATGTCTTAACTTTGCACAAACTATCATAGCTCAAACATATGTTCATGATTTTTTAGCACTTCTGGGCTTTCTTTCTGTTCATTTGCTTAGTTGCACTAACAGAGTGTTACTGTTCACAGAAGCGCTAAGCTGAGTGTCTTATGCTTAGAAGCTCAAACATATGTTCATGATCATAAAACTAATAACTCACTGAAATCTGTTTTCTGCATTGCTAAAACATTGCATTTAAGATGTTAGAAACATCTTTCATGTGGACAAGCTTATGTCTTAACTTTGTACAAACTATCATTCTCTATTCAGAGAAAGAAGGTATAGAAGCGCTAATCTTTCTTTCTGTTCATTTGCTTAGTTGCACTAACAGAGTGTTACTGTTCACAGAAGTGCTAAACTGAGCGTCTTATGATTAGAAGCTCAAACATGAGATCATGATCATAAAACTAGTAACTCACTGAAATCTGTTTTCTGCAATGCTAAATCATTTTCATTTAAGATGTTAGAAACATCTTTCATGTGGGCAAGCTTTGTCTTAACTTTGCACAAAACTATCATTCTCTAACAGAGAAAGAAGGTTTTCTCAAACTTCTGGGCTTTCTTTCTGTTCATTTGATTAGTTGCACTAACAGAGTGTTTCTGTTCTCAGCAGCGCTAAACTGAGCGTTTTATGCTTAGAAGCTCAAACATGAGTTAATGATCATAAAAACTAATAACTCACTGAAATCTGTTTTCTGCATTGCTAAAACATTTCATT
This sequence comes from Cyprinus carpio, assembly GCF_018340385.1. NCBI lineage: Eukaryota > Metazoa > Chordata > Actinopteri > Cypriniformes > Cyprinidae > Cyprinus > Cyprinus carpio. The sequence continues at coordinate 21,544 of NW_024873536.1, read as the reverse complement.
TAAGATGTTAGAAACATCTTTCATGTGGGCAAGCTTAGTCTTAACTTTGAACAAACTATCATCTCTCTAACAGAGAAAGAAGGTTTTTTCAGCACTTCTGGGCTTTCTTTCTGTTTCCAAGACTTCTGGGCTTCATTGCTTTGCTTAGTTGCACTAACAGAGTGTTACTGGTCACAGAAGCGCTAAACTGAGCGTTTTATGCTTAGAAGCTCAAACATGAGTTCATGATCATAAAACTAATAACCCACCTGAAATCTGTTTTCTGCATTGCAAAAACATTTCATTTAAGATGTTAGAAACATCTTACATGTGGGCAAGCTTATGTTGTTAACTTTGCACAAACTATCATTCTCTGTCAGAGAAAGCATATTTGCTTTAGTTGCACCAAAAGAGTGTTACTGGACACAGAAGCGCTAAACTGAGCGTTTTATGCTTAGAAGCTCAAAACATATGTTCATGATCATAAAACTAGTAACTCACTGAAATCTGTTTTCTGCATTGCTAAAACATTGCATTTAAGATGTTAGAAACATCTTTCATGTGGGCAAGCTTATGTCTTAACTTTGCACAAACTATCATTCTCTATCAGAGAAAGTAGGTTTTTAGCACTTCTGGGCTTTCTTTCTGTTCATTTGCTTAGTTGCACTAACAGAGTGTTACTGTTCACAGAAGCGCTAAACTGAGCGTCTTATGCTTAGAAGCTCAAAACATATGTTCATGATCATAAAACTAGTAACTCACTGAAATCTGTTTTCTGCATTGCTAAAACATTTCATTTAAGATGTTAGAAACATCTTTTATGTGGGCAGGCTTCCGTCTTAACATTGCACCAACTATCATTCTCTAACAGAGAACGAAGGTTTTCTTCAGCACTTCTGGGCTTTCTTTCTGTTCATTTGCTTAGTTGCACTAACAGTGTGTTACTGTTCACAGAAACGCTAAACTGAGCGTTTCATGCTTAGAATCTCAAACATATGTTCATGATCATGAAACTAATAACTCACTGAAATCTGTTTTCAACATTGCTAAAACATTTCATTTAAGATGTTAGAAACATCTTTCATGTGGGCAAGCTTATGTCTTAACTTTGCACAAACTATCATTCTCTAACAGAGAAAAGAAGGTTTTCTCAACACTTGTGGGCTTTTAGAAACTTTCTGTGGGGTTTGCTTAGTTCATTTGCAGTTGCCACTAACAGAGTGTTACTGTCACAGAAAAGCTAAACTGAGCGTTTTATGCTTAGAAGCTCAAACATATGTTCATGATCATAAAACTAGTAACTCACTGAAATCTGTTTTCTCCATTGCTAAAACATTACATTTAAGATGTTAGATAAATCTTCATGTGGGCAAGCTTATGTCTTAACTTTGTACAAACTATCATTCTCTGACAGAGAAAGAAGGTTTTCAGCACTTCTGGGCTTTCTTTCTGTTCATTTGCTTAGTTCCACTAACAGAGTGTTACTGGTCACAGAAGTGCTAAACTGAACGTTTTATGCTTAGAAGCTCAAACATGAGTTCATGATCATAAAACTTGTAACTCACTGAAATCTGTTTTCTGCATTGCTAAAACATTTCATTTAAGATGTTAGATACATTATTCATGTGGGCAAGCTTATGTCTGAACTTTGAACAAACTATCATTCTCTAACAGAGAAAGAAGGTTTTCAGCACTTCTGGGCTTTTCTTTCTGTTCATTTGCTTAGTTGCACTAACAGAGTGTTACTGTTCACAGAAGAAGCTCTAAACTGAGCGTTTTATGCTTAGAAGCTCAAACATATGTTATTGATCATAAAACTAGTAACGCACTGAAATCTGTTTTCTCTGCATTGCTAAAACATTACATATAAGATGTTAGATAAATCTTACATGTGGGCAAGCTTATGTCTTAACTTTGGCACAAAACTATCATTCTCTAACAGAGAAAGAAGGTTTTCAGCACTTCTGGGCTTTTCTTTCTTTCTTGTTCATTTGCTTAGTTGCACTAACAGAGTGTTACTGTACACAGAAGTGCTAAACTGAACGTCTTATGCATAGAAGCTCAAACATATGTTATTGATCATAAAACTAGTAACTCACTGAAATCTGTTTTCTGCATTGCTAAAACATTTCATTTAATATGTTAGAAACATCCTTACATGTGGGCAAGCTTATGTCTTAACTTTGCACAAACTATCATTCTCTAACAGAGAAAGAAGGTTTTCAGCACTTCTGGGCTTTCTTTCTGTTCATTTGCTTAGTTGCACCAACAGAGTGTTACTGGTCACAGAAGCGCTAAACTGAGCGTTTTTATGCTTAGAAGCTCAAACATGAGTTCATGATCATAAAACTAATAACTCACTGAAATCTGTTTTCTGCATTGCTAAAAACATTTCATTTAAGAAGTTAGAAACATCTTTCATGTGGGCAAGCTTATAGTCTTAACTTTGCACAAACTATCATTCTCTAACAGAGAAAGAAGGTTTTTACCACTTTTGGGCTTTCTTTCTGTTCATTTGCTTAGTTGCACTAACAGAGTGTTACTGATCACAGAAGCGCTAAACTGAGCGTTTTATGCTTAGAACCTCAAACATATGTTCATGATCATAAAAACTAATAACTCACTGAAATCTGTTTTCTGCATTGCTAAAACATTTTATTCAAGATGTTACAAACATCTTTAATGTGGACAAGCTTATGTCTTAACTTTGCACAAACTATCATTCTCTAACAGAGAAAGAAGGTTTTCAGCACTTCTGGGCTTTCTTTCTGTTCATTTGCTTAGTTCCACTAACAGAGTATTACTTTTCACAGAAGTGCTAAACTGAGCGTTTTATGCTTAGAAGCTCAAACATGAGTTCATGATCATAAACGTAATAACTCACTGAAATCCGTTTTCTGCATTGCTAAAACATTACATTTAAGATGTTAGATAAATCTTTTCATGTGGGCAAGCTTATGTCTTAACTTTGCACAAACTATCATTCTCTAACAGAGAAAGAAGGTTTTCTCAGCACTTCTGGGCTTTCTTTCTGTTCATTTGCTTAGTTGCACCAACAGAGTGTTACTGGTCACAGAAGCGCTAAACTGAGCGTTTTATGCTTAGAAGCTCAAACATGAGTTCATGATCATGAAACTAGTAACTCACTGAAATATGTTTTCTGCATTGTTAAAACATTACATTTAAGATGTTAGATAAATCATTCATGTGGGCAAGCTTATGTCTTAACTTTGCACAAACTATCATTCTCTATCAGAGAAAGAAGGTTTTTAGCACCTCTGGGCTTTCTTTCTGTTCATTTGCTTAGTTGCACTAACAGAGTGTTACTGTTCACAGAAGCGCTAAACTGAGCGTTTTATGCTTAGAAGCTCAAACATATGTTCATTATCATAAAACTAATAACTCACTGAAATCTGTTTTCTGCATTGCTAAAACATTTCATTTAATATAATAGCAACATCTGTGAGCAAGCTTATGTCTTAACTTTGTACAAACTATCATTCTCTATCAGAGAAAGTAGGTTTTTAGCACTCCTGGGCTTTCTTTCTGTTCATTTGCTTAGTTGCACTAACAGAGTGTTACTGTACACAGAAGCTCTAAACTGAGCGTTTTATGCTTAGAAGCTCAAACATATGTTCATGATCATAAAACTAATAACTCACTGAAATCTGTATTCTGCATTGCTAAAACATTTCATTTAAGATGTTACAAACATCTTTAATGTGGGCAAGCTTATGTCTTAACTTTGAACAAACTATCATTCTCTAACAGAGAAAGAAGGTTTTCAGCACTCCTGGGCTTTCTTTCTGTTCATTTGCTTAGTTGCACTAACAGAGTGTTACTGTACACAGAAGCACTAAACTGAGCGTTTTATGCTTAGGAGCTCAAACATATGTTCATGATCATAAAACTAAAAACTCACTGAAATCTGTATTCTGCATTGCTGAAACATTTCATTTAAGATGTTAGAAACATCTTTCATGTGGGCAAGCTTATGTCTTAACTTTGTACAAACTATCATTCTCTATCAGAGAAAGAAGGTTTTCAGCACTTCTGGGCTTTCTTTCTGTTCATTTGCTTAGTTGCACTAACAGAGTGCTACTGTTCACAGAAGCGCTAAACTGAGCGCTTTATGCTTAGAACCTCAAACATATGTTCATGATCATAAAACTAATAACACACTGAAATCTGTTTTCTGCATTGCTAAAACATTTCATTTAAAGATGTTACAAACATCTTTAATGTGGGCAAGCTGTAGTCTTAACTTTGAACAAACTATCATTCTCTAACAGAGAAAGAAGGTTTTCAGCACTTCTGGGCTTTCTTTCTGATCATTTGCTTAGTTGCACTAATAGAGTGTTACTGGTCACAGAAGCGCTAAACTGAGCGTTTTATGCTTAGAAGCTCAAACATATGTTCATGATCATAAAACTAAAAACTCACTGAAATCTGTATTCTGCATTGCTAAAACATTACATTTAAGATGTTAGATAAATCTTTCATGTGGGAAAGGCTTATGTCTTAACTTTGCACAAACTATCATTCTCTAACAGAGAAAGAAGGATTTCTCAAACTGTGGGCTTTCTTTCTGTTCATTTGCTTAGTTGCACTAACAGAGTGTTACTGTTCACAGAAGCGCCAAACTGAGCGCTTTATGCTTAGAACCTCAAACATATGTTCATGATCATAAAACTAATAACTCACTGAAATCTGTTTTCTGCATTGCTAAAACATTGCATTTAAGATGTTAGAAACATCTTTCATGGGGGCAAGCTTATGTCTTAACTTTGCACAAACTATCATTCTCTAACAGAGAAAGAAGAAGGTTTTCAGCACTTATGGGCTTTCTTTCTGTTCATTTGCTTAGTTGCACTAACAGAGTGTTACTGTACACAGAAGCACCAAACTGAGCACTTTATGCTTAGAAGCTCAAACATATGTTCATTATCATAAAACTAAAAACTCACTGAAATCTGTATTTCTGCATTGCTAAAACATTTCATTTAAGATGTTAGAAACATCTTTCATGTGGACAAGCTTATGTCTTAACTTTGCACAAACTATCATTCTCTGACAGAGAAAGAAGTTTTTCTCAAACTGTGGGCTTTCTTTCTGTTCATTTGCTTAGTTGCACCAACAGATTGTTACTGGTCACAGAAGCGCTAAACTGAGCGTTTTATGCTTAGAAGCTCAAACATGAGTTCATGATCATAAAACTAGTAACTCACTGAAATCTGTTTTCTGCATTGCTAAAACATTTCATTTAAGATGTTAGATAAATTATTCATGTGGGCAAGCTTATGTCTTAACTTTGTACAAACTATCATTCTCTATCAGAGAAAGAAGGTTTTTAGCACCTCTGGGCTTTCTTTCTGTTCATTTTCTTAGTTGCACTAACAGAGTGTTACTGTTCACAGAAGTGCTAAACTGAGCGTCTTATGCTTAGAAGCTCAAACATATGTTCATGATCATAAAACTAATAACTCACTGAAATCTGTTTTCTGCATTGCTAAAACATTTAATTTAAGATGTTACAAACATCTTTAATGTGGGCAAGCTTATGTCTTAACTTTGCACAAACTATCATTCTCTAACAGAGAAAGAAGGTTTTCAGCACTTCTGGGCTTTCTTTCTGTTCATTTGCTTAGTTGCACTAACAGAGTGTTACTCTTCACAGAAACGCTAAACTGAGCGTTTTATGCTTAGAAGCTCAAACATATGTTCATGATCATAAAACCAGTAACTCACTGAAATCTGTTTTCTGCATTGCTAAAACATTTCATTTAATATGTTAGAAACATCTTTAATGTGGGCAAGCTTATGTCTTAACTTTGCACAAACTATCATTCTCTGACAGAGAAAGAAGGTTTTCAGCACTTCTGGGCTTTCTTTCTGTTCATTTGCTCAGTTGCACTAACAGAGTGTTACTGTTCACAGAAGCGCTAAACTGAGCGTTTTATGCTTAGAAGCTCAAACATATGTTCATGATCATAAAACTAGTAACTCACTGAAATCCGTTTTCTGCATTGCTAAAACATTTCATTTAAGATGTTAGAAACATCTTTCATGTGGGCAAGCTTATGTCTTAACTTTGTACAAACTATCATTCCCTAACAGAGAAAGAAGGTTTTTAGCACTTCTGGGCTTTATTTCTGTTCATTTGCTTAGTTGCAATAACAGAGTGTTACTGTTCACAGAAGCGCTAAACTGAGCGTCTTATGCTTAGAAGCTCAAACATATGTTCATGATCATAAAACTAGTAACTCACTGAAATCTGTTTTTCTGCTTTGCTAAAACATTTCATTCAAGATGTTAGAAACGTCTTTAACGTGGGCAAGCTTTAGTCTTAACTTTGCACAAACTATCATTCTATAACAGAGAAAGAAGGTTTTCAGCACTTGCATGCTCTCTTTCTGTTCATTTGCTTAGTTGCACTTACAGAGTGTTACTGTTCACAGAAAGAGCTAAACTGAGCGTTTTATGCTTAGAAGCTCAAACATATGTTCATGATCATAAAACTAGTAACTCACTGAAATCTGTATTTTTGCATTGCTAAAACATTTCATTTTAAGATGTTAGAAACATCTTTAATGTGGGCAAGCTTAGTGTCTTAACTTTGCACAAACTATCATTCTCTAACAGAGAAAAGAAGGTTTTCAGCACTTGCATGCTTTCTTTCTGTTCATTTGCTTAGTTGCACTAACAGAGTGTTACTGTTCACAGAAAGCGCTAAACTGAGCGTTTTATGCTTAAAATCTCAAACATATATGTTCATGATCATAAAACTAGTAACTCACTGAAATCTGGATTTCTGCATTGATAAAACACTTCATTTAAGATGTTAGAAACATCTTTAATGTGGGCAAGCTTTAGACTTAACTTTGCACAAACTATCATTCTCTAACAGAGAAAGAAGGTTTTCAGCACTTGCATGCTTTCTTTCTGTTCATTTGCTTAGTTGCACTAACAGAGTGTTACTGTTCACAGAAAGCGCTAAACTGAGCGTTTTTTTGCTTAGAAGCTCAAACATAAGTTCATGATCATGAAAACTAGTAACTCACTGAAATCTGTTTTTCTGCATTGCTAAAACATTTCATTTAAGATGTTAGAAACATCTTTAACGTGGGCAAGCTTTAGTCTTACCTTTGCACAAACTATCATTCTCTAACAGAGAAATTAGGTTTTCAGCACTTGCACGCTTTCTTTCTGTTCATTTGCTTTGTTGCATAAACAGAGTGTTACTGTTCACAGAAAGCGCTAAACTGAGCGTTTCATGCTTATAAGCTCAAACATATGTGCAAGATCATAAAAGTAGTAACTCACTGAAATCTGTTTTTTCTACAATGCTAAAACATTTCATTTAAGATGTTAGAAACATCTTTAATGTGGGCAAGCTTTAGTCTTAACTTTTCACAAACTATCATTCTCTAACAGAGAAATAAGGTTTTACAGCACTTGCATGCTTTCTTTCTGTTCATTTGCTTAGTTGCACCAACAGAGTGTTACTGTTCACAGAAAGCGCTAAACTCAGCGTTTTATGCTTAGAAGCTCAAACATATGTTCATGATCATAAAAGTAGTAACTCACTGAAATCTCTTTTTTTCTGCATTGCTAAAACACTTCATTTAAAGATGTTAGAAACATCTTTAATGTGGGCAAGCTTTATTCTTAACTTTGCACAAACTATCATTCTCTAAAAGAGAAAAGAAGGTTTTCAGCACTTGCATGCTTTCTTTCTGTTCATTTGCTTAGTTGCACTAACAGAGTGTTTCTGTACACAGAGAGCGCTAAACTGAGCGTTTTATGCTTAGAATCTCAAACATATGTTCATGATCATAAAACTTGTAACTCACTGTAATCTGTGTTTTGCATTGCTCAAACATTTCATTTAAAGATGTTAGAAACATCTTTAATGTGGGCAAGCTTTAGTCTTAACTTTGCACAAACTATCATTCTCAAACAGAGAAAAAATATTTTCAGCACTTGCATGCTTTCTTTCTGTTCATTTGCTTAGTTGCACTAACAGAGTGTTACTGTTCACAGAAAGCTCTAAACTGAGCGTTTTATGTTTAGAAGCTCAAACATATGTGCAAGATCATGAAAGTAATAACTCACTGAAATCTGTTTTTCTTCAATGCTAAAACACTTCATTTAAGATGTTTAGAAACATCTTTAATGTGGGCAAGCTCTAGTCTTAACTTTGCACAAACTATCATTCTCTAACAGATAAAGAAGGTTTTTCAGCACTTGCATGCTTTCTTTCTGTTCATTTGCTTAGTTGCACTAACAGAGTGTTACTGTTCACAGAAAGCGCTAAACTGAGCGTTTTATGCTTAGAAGCTCAAACATATGTCCAAGATCATAAAACTAGTAACTCACTGAAATCTGTGTTTTCTGTATTGCTGAAACATTTCATTTAAAGATGTTAGAAACATCTTTAATTTGGGCAAGCTTTAGTCTTAACTTTGCACAAACTATCATTCTCAAACAGAGAAAGAAGGTTTTTCAGCACTTGCATGCTTTTCTTTATGTTCATTTGCTTAGTTGCACTAACAGAGTGTTACTGTTCACAAAAAGCGCTAAACTGAGCGTTTTATGCTTAGAAGCTCAAACATATGTGCAAGATCATGAAAGTAGTAACTCACTGAAATCTGTTGTTCTACAATGCTAAAAGACTTCATTTAAGATGTTAGAAACATCTTTAACGTGGGCAAGGTTGAGTCTTAACTTTGCACAAACTATCATTCTCTAACAGAGAAAGAAGGTTTTCAGCACTTGCTTTGCTTTCTTTCTGTTCATTTGCTTAGTTGCACTAACAGAGTGTTTCTGTACACAGAGAGCGCTAAACTGAGCGTTTTATTCTTAGAAACTCAAACATATGTGCAAGATCATGAAAACTAGTAACTCACTGAAATCTGTTTTTCTGCATTCCTAAAACATTTCATTTAAAGATGTTAGAAACATCTTTAATGTGGACAAGCTTTAGTCTTAACTTTGCACAAACTATCATTCTCTAACAGAGAAATAAGGTTTTCAGCACTTGCATGCTTTCTTTCTGTTCATTTGCTTAGTTGCACTAACAGAGTGTCACTGTTCACAGAAAGCGATAAACTAAGCGACTTATGCTTAGAAGTTCAAACTTAGGTTCATGATCATAAAACTTGTAACACACTGAAATCTGTTTTCTGCATTGCTGAATCATTTTATTTAAAGATGTTAGAAACACCTTTAAATGTGGGCAAGCTTTAGTCTTAACTTTGCACAAACTATCATTCTCTAACAGAGAAAGGAGGTTTTCAGCACTTGCATGCTTTCTTTCTGTTCATTTGCTTAGTTGCACTAACAGAGTGTTACTGTTCACAGAAAGCGCTAAACTGAGCGTCTTTATCCATAGAATCTCAAACATATGTTCATGATCATAAAACTAGCATCTCACTGAAATCTGTGTTCTGCATTGCTGAATCATTTCATTTAAAGATGTTAGAAACATCTTTAATGTGGGCAAGCTTTATTCTTAACTTTGCACAAACTATCATTCTCAAACAGAGAAAAAATATTTTCAGCACTTGCATGCTTTCTTTCTGTTCATTTGCTTAGTTGCACTAACAGAGTGTTACTGTTCACAGAAAGCGCTAAACTGAGCGTTTTAATGCTTAGAAGCTCAAACATATGTGCAAGGTCAAGAAAGTAGTAACTCAGTGAAATCTCTTTTTTCTACAATGCTAAAACACTTAATTTAAAGATGTTAGAAACATCTTTAACGTGGGCAAGCTTTAGTCTTAACTTTGCACAAACTATCATTCTCTAAAAGAGAGAAGGAGGTTTTTCAGCACTTGCATGCTTTCTTTCTGTTCATTTGCTTAGTTGCACTAACAGAGGTGTTTCTGTACACAGAAAGCGCTAAACTGAGCGTTTTATGCCTAGAAGCTCAAACATAAGTTCATGATCATAAAACTAGTAACTCACTGAAATCTGTTTTTTGCATTGCTCAAACATTTCATTTAAAGATGTTAGAAACATCTTTAATGTGGGCAAGCTTTAGTCTTATCTTTGCACAAACTATCATTCTCAAACAGAGAATGAATATTTTCAGCACTTGCATGCTTTCTTTCTGTTCATTTGCTTAGTTGCACTAACAGAGTGTTACTGTTCACAGAAAGCGCTAAACTGAGCGTTTCATGCTTAGAAGCACAAACATATGTGCAAGATCATGAAAGTCGTAACTCACTGAAATCTGATTTTCTACAATGCTAAAACATTTCATTTAAAGATGTTAGAAACATCTTTAATGTGGGCAAGCTTTAGTCTTAACTTGTGCACAAACTATCATTCTCCAACAGAGAAAGAATATTTCAGCACTTGCATGCTTTCCTTCTGTTCATTTGCTTAGTTGCACTAACAGAGTGTTACTGTTCACAGAAAGCACTAAACTGAGCGTTTTATGCTTAGAAGCTCAAACATATGTACAAGATCATAAAACTAGTAACTCACTGAAATCCGTTTTTCTGCACTGCTAAAACATTTCATTTAAAGATGTTAGAAACATCTTTAATGTGGGCAAGCTTTAGTCTTAACTTTGCACAAACTATCATTCTCTAACAGAGAAAGGAGGTTTTCAGCACTTGCATGCTTTCTCTCTGTTCATTTGCTTAGTTGCACTAACAGAGTGTTACTGTTCACAGAAAGCACTAAACTGAGCGTTTTAAGCTTAGAAGCTCAAACATATGTGCAAGATCATAAAAGTTGTAACTCACTGAAATCTGTTTTTCTACAATGCTAAAACAACTTCATTTAAGATGTTAGAAACATCTTTAATGTGGGCAAGCTTTAGTCTTAACTTTGCACAAACTATCATTCTCTAACAGAGAAAGAAGGTTTTCATCACTATCATGCTTTCTTTCTGTTCATTTGCTTAGTTGCACTAACAGAGTGTTACTGTTCACAGAAAGCGATAAACTGAGCGTTTTATGCTTAGAAGCTCAAAACATAGGTTCATGATCATAAAACTTGTAACTCACTGAAATCTGTTTTTTTGCATTGCTCAATACATTTCATTTAAACATGTTAGAAACATCTTTAATGTGGGCAAGCTTTAGTCTTAACTATGCACAAACTATCATTCTCTAACAGAGAAAGAAGGTTTTCAGCACTTGCATGCTTTCTTTATGTTCATTTGCTTAGTTGCCCTAACAGAGTGTTACTCTTCACAGAAAGCGCTAAACTGAGCGTTTTATGCTTAGAAGCTCAAACATATGTGCAAGATCATGAAAGTAGTAACTCACTGAAATCTGTTTTTCTACAATGCTAAAACACTTCATGTAAGATGTTATAAACATCTTTAACGTGGGCAAGCTTTAGTTTTAACTTTGCACAAACTGTCATTCTCTAACAGAGAAAGGATTTAGCACTTGCATGCTTTCTTTCTGTTCATTTGCTTAGTTGCACTAACAGAGTGTTACTGTTCACAGAAAGCGCTAAACTGAGCGTTTCATGCTTAGAAGCTCAAACATACGTAAATTATCATAAAAGTAGTAACTCACTGAAATCTGTTTTTCTGCAATGCTATGGGCAAGCTTTATAAAAGATGTTAGAAACATCTTTAATGTGGGCAAGCTTTAGTCTTAACTTTGCACAAACTATCAATCTCTAACAGAGAAAGGAGGTTTTCAGCCCTTGCATGCTTTCTTTCTGTTCATTTGCTTAGTTGCACTAACAGAGTGTTACTGTTCACAGAAAGCGCTAAACTGAGCGTCTTTTGTTTAGAATCAAAAACATATGTGCAAGATCATGAAAGTATTATCTCACTGAAATCTGTTTTTCTACAATGGTAAAACACTTCATTTAAGATGTTAGAATCATCTTTAACGTGGGCAAGGTTTAGTCTTAACTTTGCACAAACTGTCAATCTCTAACAGAGAAAGGAGGTTTTCAGCACTTGCATGCTTTCTCTCTGTTCATTTGCTTAGTTGCACTAACAGAGTGTTACTGTTCACAGAAAGCGCTAAACTGAGCGTTTTATGCTTAGAAGCTCAAACATATGTGCAAGATCATAAAACTAGTAAACAACTGAAATCTGTTTTCTTTTCTACTTGCTAAAACATTTCATTTAAAGATGTTAGAAACATCTTTAATGTGGGCAAGCTTTAGTCTTAACTTTGCACAAACTATCATTTTCTTACAGAGAAAAGAAGGTTTTCAGCACTTGCATGCTTTCTTCCTGTTCATTTGCTTAGTTGCACTAACAGAGTGTTACTGTTCACAGAAAGCGCTAAACTGAGCGTTTTAATGCTTAGAAGATCAAACATATGTACATGATCATAAAAGTAGCATCTCACTGAAATCTCTGTTCTGCATTGCTGATAGAGATTTTATTTAAAGATGTTAGAAACATCTTTAATGTGGGCAAGCTTTATTCTTAACTTTGCACAAACTATCATTCTCTAACAGAGAAAGAAGGTTTTTCAGCACTTGCATGCTTTCTTTCTGTTCATTTGCTTAGTTGCACTAACAGAGTGTTACTGTTCACAGAAAGCGCCTTAGAAGCTCAAACATATGTGCAAGATCATGTAAGTATTATCTCACTGAAATCTCTTTTTCTACAATGGTAAAACACTTCATTTAAGATGTTAGAAACATCTTTAACGTGGGCAAGGTTTAGTCTTAACTTTGCACAAACTATCATTCTCTAACAGAGAAAGGAGTTTTACAGCACTTGCATGCTTTCTTTCTGTTCATTTGCTTAGTTGCACTAACAGAGTGTTACCGTCCACAGAAAGCGCTAAACTGAGCGTTTTATGCTTAGAAGCTCAAACATATGTGCAAGATCATAAAAGTAGTAACTCACTGAAATCTGTTTTTCTACAATGCTAAAACAACTCCATTTAAAGATGTTAGAAACATCTTTAATGTGGGCAAGCTTTAGTCTTAACTTTGCACAAACCATCATTCTCTAACAGAGAAAAGAGGTTTTCAGCCCTTGCATGCTTTCTTTCTGTTCATTTGCTTAGTTGCACTAACAGAGTGTTTCTGTACACAGAAAGCGCTAAACTGAGCGTTTTATGCTTAGAATTTCAAACTTAGGTTCATGATCATAAAACTTGTAACTCACTGAAATCTGTTTTTTTGCATTGCTCAAACATTTCATTTAAAGATGTTGGAAACATCTTTAATGTGGGCAAGCTTTAGTCTTAACTTTGCACAAACTATCAATCTCAAACAGAGAAAAAATATTTTCAGCACTTGCATGCTTTCTTTCTGTTCATTTGCTTAGTTGCACTAACAGAGTGTTACTGTTCACAGAAAGCGCTAAACTCAGCGTTTTATGCTTAGAAGCTCAAACATATGTGCAAGATCATGATAGTAGTAACTCACTGAAATCTGTTTTTCTACAATGCTAAAACACTTCATATAAAATGTTAGAAACATCTCTAACGTGGGCAAGGTTTAGTCTTAACTTTGCACAAACTATCATTCTCTTACAGAGAAAGAAGGTTTTCAGCACTTGCATGCTTTCTTTCTGTTCATTTGCTTAGTTACATGCACTAACAGAGTGTTACTGTTCACAGAAACGCCAAACTGAGCGTTTTATGCTTAGAATCTCAAACATATGTTCATGATCATAAAACTTGTAACTCACTGAAATCTCTTTTTCTACAATGCTAAAACACTTCATTTAAAGATGTTAGAAACATATTTAACATGGGCAAGCCATAGTCTTAACTTTGCACAAACTATCATTCTCTAACAGAGAAAGAAGGTTTTTCAGCACTAGCATGCTTTCATTCTGTTCATTTGCTTAGTTGCACTAACAGAGTGTTACTCTTCACAGAAAGCGCTAAACTGAGCGTTTTATGCTTAGAAGGTCAAACATATGTTCATGATCATAAAACTAGTAACGCACTGAAATCTGTTTTTCTGCATGGCTAAAACATTTCATTTAAAGATGTTAGAAACATCTTTAATGTGGGCAAGCTTTAGTCTTAACTTTGCAAAAACTATCATTCTCTAACAGAGAAAGAAGATTTTTCAGCACTTGCATGCGATCTCTTTCTGTTCATTTGCTTAGTTGCACTAACAGAGTGTTACTGTTCACAGAAAAAGCGCTAAACTGAGCGTTTTATGCTTAGAAACTCAAACATATATTCATGATCATAAAACTAGTAACTCATTGAAATGTGTGTTTTTGCATTGCTAAACATTTCATTTAAAGATGTTAGAAACATCTTTAATGTGGGCAAGCTTTACTCTTAACTTTGCACAAACTATCATTCTCTAACAGAGAAAGAATATTTTCAGCACTTGCATGCTTTCTTTATGTTCATTTGCTTAGTTGCACTAACAGCGTGTTACTGTTCACAGAAAGCGCTAAACTGAGCGTTTTATGCTTAGAATCTCAAACATATGTGCAAGATCATGAAAGTCGTAACTCACTGAAATCTGTTTTTCTACAATGCTAAAACAATTTCATTTAAAGATATTAGAAACATCTTTAATGTGGGCAAGTTTTAGTCTTAACTTTGCACACACTATCATTCTCAAACAGAGAAAGGATATTTTCAGCACTTGCATGCTTTCTCTCTATTCATTTGCTTAGTTGCACTAACAGAGTGTTACTGTTCACAGAAAGCGCTAAACTGAGCGTTTTATGCTTAGAAGCTCAAATATATGTGCAATATCATAAAACTAGTAACTCACTGAAATCTGTTTTTCTTACAATGCTAAAACACTTCATTTAAAGATGTTAGAAACATCTTTAATGTGGGCAAGCTTTACACTCTTAACTTTGCACACACAATCATTCTCTAACAGAGAAAGGAGGTTTTCAGCACTTGCATGCTTTCTTTCTGTTCATTTGCTTAGTTGCACTAACAGAGTGTTACTGTTCACAGAAAGCGCTAAACTCAGCGTTTTATGCTTAGAAGCTCAAACATAAGTGCAAGATCATGAATGTCGTAACTCACTGAAATCTGTTTTTTTGCAATGCTAAAACATTTCATTTAAAGATATTAGAAACATCTTTAATGTGTGCAAGTTTTAGTCTTAACTTTGCACAAACTGTCAATCTCCAACAGAGAAAGAATAGTTTTCAGCACTTGCATGCTTTCTTTCTGTTCATTTGCTTAGTTGCACTAACAGAGTGTTACTGTTCACAGAAAGCGCTAAACTGAGCGTTTTATGCTTAGAAGCTCAAACATATGTGCAAGATCATGAAAGTAGTAAATCACTGAAATCTGTTTTTCTGCAATGCTAAAACACATTTCATTTAAAGATGTTAGAAACATCTTTAATGTGGGCAAGCTTTAGTCTTAACTTTGCACAAACTATCATTCTCTAACAGAGAAAGAAGGTTTTTTCAGCACTTGCATGCTTTCTTTCTGTTCATTTGCTTAGTTGCACTAACAGAGTGTTACTGTTCACAGAAAGCGCTAAACTGAGCGTTCTATGCTTAGAAGCTCAAAAACATATGTGCAAGATCATGAAAGTAGTAACTCACTGAAATCTGTTTTTCTACAATGCTAAAACACTTCATTTAAGATGTTAGAAACATATATAATATGTGCAAGCTTTAGACTTAACTTTGCACAAACTATCATTCTCTAACAGAGAAATTAGGTTTTCAGCACTTGCATTGCTTTCTATCTGTTCATTTGCTTAGTTGCACTAACAGAGTGTTACTGTTCACAGAAAGCGCTAAACTGAGCGTTTTATGCTTAGAAGCTCAAACATATGTTCATGATCATAAAACTAGCATCTCATTGAAATCTGTGTTTCTGCATTGCTGAATCATTTTATTTAAAGATGATAGAAACATCTTTAATGTGGGCAAGCTTTAGTCTTAACTTTGCACAAACTATCATTCTCAAACAGAGAAAAAATATTTTCAGCACTTGCATGCTTTCATTCTGTTCATTTGCTTAGGTGCACCAACAGAGTGTTACTGTTCACTGAAAGCGCTAAACTGAGCGTTTATTGCTTAGAACCTCAAACATATGTGCAAGATCATGAAAGTATTGACTCACTGAAATCTGTTTTTCTACAATGCTAAAACACTTAAAGATGTTAGAAACATCTCTAACGTGGGCAAGCTTTAGTCTTAACTTTGCACAAACCATCATTCTCTAACAGAGAAAGGAGGTTTTCAGCCCTTGCATGCTTTCTTTCTGTTCATTTGCTTAGTTGCACTAACAGAGTTTTTCTGTACACAGAAAGCTCTAAACTGAGCGTTTTATGCTTAGAAGCTCAAACATATGTTTCATGATCATAAAACTTGTAACTCACTGATATCTGTTTTTTGCATTGCTCAAACTTTTCATTTAAAGACGTTAGAAACATCTTTAACGTGGGCAAGCTTTAGTCTTACCTTTGCACAAACCATCACACACAAGCAAAAAAAGAATATTTTCAGCACTTGCATGCTTTCTGTCTGTTCATTTGCTTAGTTGCACTAACAGAGTGTTACTGTTCACAGAAATAGATAAACTGGGCGTTTTATGTTTAGAAGCTCAAACATATGTGCAAGATCATGAAAATAGTAACTCACTGAACTCTGTTTTTCTACAATGCTAAAACACTCCATCTAAGATGCTACAAACATCTTTAATGTGGGCAAGCTTTAGTCTTAACTTTGCACAAACTATCATTCTCTAACAGAGAAAGGAAGTTTTCACCACTTGCATGCTTTCTTTCTGTTCATTTGCTTAGTTGCACTAACAGAGTGTTACTGTTCACAGAAAGCGCTAAACTGAGCGTTTTTATGCCTAGAAGCTCAAACATATGTTCATGATCATAAAACTAGTAAACTCACTGAAATCTGTTTTTCCTGCAGTGCTGAAACATTTCATTTAAGATGTTACAAACATCTTTAATGTGGGCAAGTTATCGTCTTAACTTTGCACAAACTATCATTCTCAAACAGAAACAGAAGGTTTTCAGCACTTCTGGGCTTTCTTTCTGTTCATTTGCTTAGTTGCACTAACAGAGTGTTACTGTTCACAGAGAGCGCTAAACTGAGCGTTTTATGCTTAGAAACTCAAACATCTCAAACATATGTGCAAGATCATGAAAGTAGTAACTCACTGAAATCTATTTTTCTACAATGCTAAAACACTTCATTTAAAGATGTTAGAAACATCTTTAACGTGGGCAAGCTTTAGTCTTAACTTTGCACAAACTATCAATCTCTAACAGAGAAAGAGGTTTTCAGCACTTGCATGCTTTCTTTCTGTTCATTTGATTAGTTGCACTAACAGAGTGTTACTGTTCACAGAAAAGCCTAAAACAAACTATCAATCCCTAAAAGATAAATAAGGTGTTCATCATCATAAAACTAGTAACTCACTGATATCTGTTTTTTGCATTGCTAAAACATTTCAATTAAGAAGATGTTAGAAACATCTTTAATGTGGGCAAGCTTTAGTCTTAACTTTGCACAAAACTACCATTCTCAAACAGAGAAAGGAATATTTTCAGCACTTTCATGATTTCTTTCTGTTCATATGCTTAGTTGCATTAACAGAGTGTTACGGTTCACAGAAAGCGCTAAACTGAGCGTTTTATGTTTAGAAGCTCAAACATATGTGCAAGATCATGAAAGTAGTAAATCACTGAAATCAGTTTTTCTACATTGCTAAAACATTTCATTTAAAGATGTTAGAAACATCTTTAATGTGGGCAAGCTTTACTCTTAACTTTGCACACACTATCATTCTCTAACAGAGAAAGGAGGTTTCAGCACTTGCATGCTTTCTTTCTGTTCATTTGCTTAGTTGCACTAACAGAGTGTTACTGTTCACAGAAAGCGCTAAACTGAGCGTTTTATGCTTAGAAGCTCAAACATATGTGCAAGATCATGAAAGTAGTAACTCACTGAAATCTTTTTTTCTGCAATGCTAAAACACTTCATTTAAGAAGCTATAAACAACACAAACGCGATAAACTAAGCGACTTATGCTTAGAAGTTCATACTTAGGTTCATGATAAAGTAGTTTTCAGCACTGAAATCTTTTTTTGTTTCATTTGCTTAGTTGCACTAACAGAGTGTTTACTGTTGACAGAAAGCGCTAAACTCGTTTTATGCTGTGGGCAAGCTTTTCAGTCATAACTCACTCAAAATCTCTGTCATTCAATGCTAAAACAGTGAAAGATGTTAGAAACATCTTTAATGTGGGCAAGCTTTAGTCTTAACTTTGCACAAACTATCAATCTCTAACAGAGAAAGGAGGTTTTCAGCACTTGCATGCTTTCTTTCTGTTCATTTGCTTAGTTGCACTAAAATAATGTTACTGATCACAGAAAGCCCTAAACTGAGCGTTTTATTCTTAAAAGCTCAAACATATGTGCAATATCATGAAAGTAGTAACTCACTGAAATCTGTTTTTCTACAATGCTAAAACACTTTCATTTAAAGATGATAGAAACATCTTTAATGTGGGCAAGCTTTAGTCTTAACTTTGCACAAACTATCATTCTCTAACAGAGAAAGAAGGTTTTTCAGCACTTGCATGCTTTCTTTCTGTTCATTTACTTAGTTGCACTAACAGAGTGTTACTTTTCACAGAAAGCGCTAAACTGAGCGTTTTATGCTTAGAAGCTCAAACATATGTTCATGATCATAAAACTAGTAACTCACTGTAATCTGTGTTTTGCATTGCTCAATCATTTCATTTAAAGATGTTAGAAACATCTTTAATGTGGGCAAGCTTTAGTCTTAACTTTGCACAAACTATCATTCTCAAACAGAGAAAAAATATTTTCAGCACTTGCATGCTTTCTCTCTGTTCATTTGCTTAGTTGCACTAACAGAGTGTTACTGTTCACAGAAAGCGCTAAACTGAGCGTTTTATGCTTAGAAGCTCAAACATATGTGCAAGATCATGAAAGTAGTAACTCACTGAAATCTGTTTTTCTACAATGCTAAAACACTTCATTTAAGATGTTAGAAACATCTTTAACGTGGGCAAGCTTTAGTCTTAACTTTGCACAAACCATCATTCTCTAACAGAGAAAAGAGGTTTTCAGCCCTTGCATGCTTTCTTTCTGTTCATTTGCTTAGTTGCACTAACAGAGTGTTACTGTTCACAGAAAGCGCTAAACTGAGCGTTTTATGCTTAGAAGCTCAAACATACAGGAAGATCATAAAACTAGTAACTCACTGAAATCTGTTTTTTTTGCATTGCTGAAAACATTTCATTTAAAGATGTTAGAAACATCTTTAATGTGGGCAAGCTTTAGTCTTAACTTTGCACAAACTATCATTCTCAAAAAGAGAAAGAAGATTTTCAGCACTTGCATGCTTTCTTTCTGTTCATTTGCTTAGTTGCACTAACAGAGTGTTACTTTTCACAGAAAGCGCTAAAACTGAGCGTTTTAATGATTAGAAGCTCAAACATATGTGCAAGATCATGAAAGTAGTAACTCACTGAAATCTGTTTTTCTACAATGCTAAAACAATTTCATATAAGATGTTAGAAACATCTTTAATGTGGGCAAGCTTTAGTCTTAACTTTGCACAAACTATCAA
The DNA here is from genome assembly GCF_018340385.1 of Cyprinus carpio. Lineage (NCBI taxonomy): Eukaryota > Metazoa > Chordata > Actinopteri > Cypriniformes > Cyprinidae > Cyprinus > Cyprinus carpio. Next base: position 2,046 of record NW_024873536.1, on the reverse strand, counting down.
ACTCTAACAGAGAAAGGAGGTTTTCAGCACTTGCATGCTTTCTTTCTGTTCATTTGCTTAGTTGCACTAACAGAGTGTTACTGTTCACACAAAGCGCTAAACTGAGCGTTTATTGCTTAGAAGCTCAAACATATGTGCAAGATCATGAAAGTAGTAACTCACTGAAATCCTGTTTTTCTACAATGCTAAAACAATTTCATTTAAGATGTTAGAAACATCTTTAATGTGGGCAAGGTTTAGTCTTAACTTTGCACAAACTATCATTCTCTAACAGAGAAAGGAGTTTTTCAGCAATTGCATGCTTTCTTTCTGTTCATTTGCTTAGTTGCACTAACAGAGTGTTTCTGTACACAGAAGCGATAAACTAAGCGACTTATGCTTAGAAGTTCAAACTTAGGTTCATGATCATAAAACTTGTAACTCACTGAAATCTGTGTTCTGCATTGCTGAATCATTTTATTTAAAGATGTTAGAAACATCTTTAATGTGGGCAAGCTTTAGTCTTAACTTTGCACAAACCTATCATTCTCAACAGAGAAAAAATATTTTCAGCACTTGCATGCTTGCTTTCTTTCTGTTCATTTGCTTAGTTGCACTAACAGAGTGTTAGAAACATTATGCTTAGAAGCTCAAACATATGTGCATGATCATTTAACTCACTGAAATCTGGGCAAACATTTAGTCTCTTTAACAAGCTTTGCACAAACTATCATTCTCTAACAGAGAAAGGAGGTTTTCAGCACTTGCATGCTTTCTTTCTGTTCATTTGCTTAGTTGCACCAACAGAGTGTTACTGTTCACAGAAAGCGCTAAACTGAGCGTTTTATGCTAAAAATCTCAAACATATGTTCATGACCATAAAAGTAGTAACTCACTGAAATCTGTTTTTCTGCAATGCTAAAACACTTCATTTAAGATGTTAGAAACATCTTTAACGTGGGCAAGCTTTAGTCTTAACTTTGCACAAACTATCATTCTCTAACAGAGAAAGGAGGTTTTCAGCACTTGCATGCTTTCTTTCTGTTCATTTGCTTAGTTGCACTTACAGAGTGTTACTGTTCATAGAAGCGATAAACTGAGCGTTTTATGCTTAGAAGCTCAAACATATGTGCAAGATCATGAAACTCGTAACTCACTGAAATCTGTTTTTCTACAATGCTAAAACACTTCATTTCCTATCATTCTTTAAAACATCTTTAATGTGGGCAAGCTTTAGTCTTAACTTTGCACAAACTATCATTCTCTAACAGAGAAAGAGGGTTTTCAGCACTTGCATGCTTTCTTTCTGTTCATTTGCTTAGTTGCACTAACAGAGTGTTTCTGTAAAAAAAAGCCATAAACTAAGCGACTTATGCCTAGAAGATCAAACTTAGGTTCATGATCATAAAACTTGTAACTCACTGAAATCTGTTTTTTGCATTGCTCAAACATTTCATTTAAAGATATTAGAAACATCTTTAATGTGGGCAAGCTTTAGTCTTAACTTTGCACACACTATCATTCTCAAACAGAGAAAAAATATTTTCAGCAATTGCATGCTTTCTTTCTATTCATTTGCTTAGTTGCACTAACAGAATGTTTCTGTACACAGAAGCGATAAACTGAGCTTTTTATGCTTAGAAGCTCAAACATATGTGCAAGATCATGAAAGTAGTAAACTCACTGAAATCTGTTTTTCTACAATGCTAAAACACTTCATTTAAGATGTTAGAAACATCTTTAACGTGGGCAAGTTTTAGTCTTAACTTTGCACAAACTATCATTCTCTAACAGAGAAAGGAGTTTTTCAGCACTTGCATGCTTTCTGTCTGTTCATTTGCTTAGTTGCAATACCAGAGTGTTACTGTTCACAGAAAGCACTAAACTGAGCGTTTTATGCTTAGAATCTCAAACATATGTTCATGATCATAAAACTAGCATCTCACTGAAATCTGTGTTCTGCATTGCTGAATCATTTCATTTAAAGTTGTTAGAAACATCTTTAATGTGGGCAAGCTTTAGTCTTAACTTTGCACAAACTATCATTCTCAAACAGAGAAAAAATAT